>NC_084735.1:8198222-8211787 GCF_033978785.1 Entelurus aequoreus
TTATACAGACATACAGCACTAACACTACACTTTACACAGACATACAGCACTAACACTACACTTTATACAGACATACAGCACTAGCACCACACGTTATACAGACATACAACACTAACACTACACTTTATACAGACATACAGCACTAACACTACACTTTATACAGACATACAGCACTAACACCACACTTTATACAGACATACAGCACTAACACCACATTTTATACAGACATACAGCACTAACACTACATTTTATACAGACATACAGCACTAACACCACACTTTATACAGACATACAGCACTAACACCACACTTTATACAGACATACAGCACGAACACCACACTTTATACAGACATACATCACTAACACCACACTTTATACAGACATACAGCACTAACACCACACCTTATACAGACATACAGCACTAACACCACACCTTATACAGATGACAAAGTAAGAAATCTGATGCCTTATAAGGAAGTAGTGTACATGCTAACATGACAGGTGTGTAAACATGGAGGAGGCGGAGCTAGAAGATGGATGTTAGTTACCTTGTGAGTTGGGCTCAGGCAGCGTCTCTCTGGCCACTAAATGCATGACGCTGGTTTTACCCAGAGGCAACTTCAGTGCTGCACACACACAACACAACAATATCATCAATATACCTCATCAAAATAAAATGTCATCAAAATAAAATGTCATCAAAATACGGCATCAAAATAAAATGTCATTAAAATAAAACATCAAAATATGTCATCAAAATAAAATGTCATCAAAATACGGCATCAAAGTAAAACGTCATCAAAATAAAAGGTCATTAAAATAAAAGGTCATTAAAATAAAATGCCATCAAAATAAAATGTCATCAAAATACGGCATCAAAATAAAATGTCATTAAAATAAAACATCAAAATATGTCATCAAAATAAAATGTCATCAAAATACGGCATCAAAGTAAAACGTCATCAAAATAAAAGGTCATTAAAATAAAAGGTCATTAAAATAAAATGCCATCAAAATAAAATGTCATCAAAATAAAATGTCATTAAAATAAAATGCCATCAAAATACGGCATCAAAATAAAATGTCATTAAAATAAAACATCAATGTCATCAAAATAAAATGTCATCAAAATACGTTATCAAAACAAAACATCATCAAAATAAAATGCCATCAAAATACGGCATCAAAATAAAATGTAATCAAAATAAAACATCAAAATAAAATGCAATCAAAATACGGCATCAAAATAAAATGTCATTAAAATAAAACATCAATGTTATCAAAATAAAATGTCATCAAAATACGTTATCAAAACAAAACATCATCAAAATACGGCATCAAAATAAAATGTAATTAAAATAAAACATCAAAATATGTCATCAAAATAAAATGTAATCAAAATACGTTATCAAAATAAAATGTCATCAAAATTCGTCATCAAAATAAAATGTCATCAAAATACGGCATCAAAATAAAATGTCATTCAAATAAAACATCAATACGTTATCAAAATAAAATGTCATCAAAATACGTCAACAAAATAAAATGTCATTAAAATAAAACATCAATACGTTATCGAAATAAAACGTCATCAAAATAAAATGCCATCAAAATAAAATGTCATTAAAATAAAACATCAATACGTCATCAAAATACGTCATCAAAATAAAATGTCATCAAAATACGTCGTCAAAATAAAACGTCATCAAAATAAAATGTCATCAAAATACATCAACAAAATAAAATGTCATCAAAATACGTCATCAAAATAAAATGTCATCAAAATAAAACGTCATCAAAATACGTAATCAAAATAAAATGTCATTAAAATAAAACATCAAAATACGTCATCAAAATAAAATGTCAAAATATGACATCAAAATAAAATGTCATTAAAATAAAACATCAAAATACGTTATCAAAATAAAATGTCATCAAAATAAAACGTCATCAAAATACGTAATCAAAATAAAATGTCATTAAAATAAAACATCAAAATACGTCATCAAAATAAAATGTCATCAAAATAAAACGTCATCAAAATAGAACGGGAGAGGAGGGTGAAATAAAAAAAATAAAAACTTTTTATTTTTTATTTTTTCATAAACAAATACAATCATGTGTGCTTACGGACTGTATCCCTGCAGACTGTATTGATCTATATTGATATATAATGTATATATTGTGTTTTTTATGTTGATTTATTTAAAAAAAATATATATATATATATATATTTTTACTATTTTTTTTTTTTTTTTAATTTCTTGTGCGGCCCGGTACAAATCGACCTGGTGGGTGGGGACCACTAGTGTAGAGGACAGTTTGGTGTAGCACAGAGTGGTGTAGAGGACAGTTTGGAAAATTTGTCCCACGGACCGGGGGTGGGGGGGGGTGGATTTTTTTATTTTTTTTTTCCATAAAGAAATACTTTTTTTTTTTTCATAAAGAAATACAATCATGTGTGCTTACGGACTGTATCCCTGCAGACTGTATTGATATATATTGATATATAATGTATATATTGTGTTTTTATGTTGATTTAATAAAAAATAAAACAAATAAATAAAACAAAATATATATATATATATATTTTTACTATTTTTTTTTTTTTTAAATTTCTTGCGTGGCCCGGTACCAATCGGCCCGGTGGTTGGGGACCACTGGTGTAGAGGACAGTTTGGTGTAGCACAGAGTGGTGTACAGGACAGTTTGGTGTAGCACACAGTGGTGTAGAGGACAGTTTGGTGTAGCACAGAGTGGTGTAGAGGACAGTATGGTGTAGCACACAGTGGTGTAGAGGACAGTTTGGTGTAGCACAGAGTGGTGTAGAGGACAGTATGGTGTAGCACACAGTGGTGTACAGGACAGTTTGGTGTAGCACACAGTGGTGTAGAGGACAGTTTGGTGTAGCACAGAGTGGTGTAGAGGACAGTATGGTGTAGCACACAGTGGTGTAGAGGACAGTTTGGTGTAGCACAGAGTGGTGTAGAGGACAGTATGGTGTAGCACACAGTGGTGTAGAGGACAGTTTGGTGTAGCACAGAGTGGTGTAGAGGACAGTATGGTGTAGCACACAGTGGTGTAGAGGACAGGTGTGAGAGCACCTTTGGCCTCCTAAAGGAAGTGACTACCCCCACCCTTTTCCTGCACTTCCTGTCTGTGTGAAAGGCAGCTTGTCCTCAGCACTGAGCTTCTTCTGTTCTAAGGAAAACATCAACAGCAGAAGAACTTTCCAGAACCTGCACCATGTGTGTGTGTGTGTGTGTGTGTGTGTGTGTGTGTGTGTGTGTGTGTGTGTGTGTGTGTGTGTGTGTGTGTGTGTGTGTGTGTGTGTGTGTGTGTGTGTGCGTGCGTGCGTGCGTGCGTGCGTGCGTGCGTGCGTGCGTGCGTGCGTGTGTGTGTGCCATCACCTCCTAGCGTGACGTTGCCGTGCAGGAAGCGTCCCTGGTAGATGAGCCTCAGGATGTTGGGACTGCTGACTTGTTCTTCCTCCCAGTCTGAAAACATGCCCAGCAGCATTCATACTTCACTCATCTTTCATACTGTACAATTATCATGTTCAATACTCTCATACTACTGAAACACTCTCACACACACTACTGAAACACTCTCATACACACTACTGAAACACTCTCATACACACTACTGAAACACTCTCATACACACTACTGAAACACTCTCATACACACTACTTAAACACTCTCACACATACACACTACTGAAAAACTCTTATACACACTACTGAAACACTCTCATACACACTACTGAAACACTCTCACACACACTACTGAAACACTCTCATACACACTACTGAAACACTTATACATACTACTGAAACACTCACACACACTACTGAAACACTCTCACACACACTACTGAAACACTTATACATACTACTGAAACACTCTCACACACACTACTGAAACACTTATACATACTACTAAAACACTCTCACACACACTACTGAAACACTCATACACACTACTGAAACACTTATACATACTACTGAAACACTCTCATACACACTACTGAAACACTCACACACACTACTGAAACTTTTACACTACTGAAACACTCTCACACACTACTGAAACACTTATACATACTACTGAAACACTCTCACACACACTACTGAAACACTCTCATACACACTACACTGTTTAAGTAGTGTGAATGAGAGTGTTTCAGTAGTGTGTATATGAGAGTGTTTCAGTAGTGTTTATAAGAGTGTTTCAGTAGTGTGTATGAGAGCGTTTCAGTGGTGTGATGAGCGAATTTCAGTAGTGTGTATGAGAGGGGTTCAGTGTTGTATATTAGAGCATTTCAGTAGTGTGAATGAGAGAATTTCAGTAATAAGAGTGTTTCAGTAGTGTGAGTGAGAGTGAGTAGTGTGTATGAGTGTTTCAGTAGTGTGTATGAGAGTGTTTGAGTAGTGTGTATGAGAGTGTTTGAGTAGTGTGTATGAGAGCGTTTCAGTCGTATGTATGAAAGTAATTGAGTAGTGTGTATGCGAGCGTTATGAGCGGAGTGTATACGAGAGCATTTTAGTTGCGTGTGTGATAAAATAAATTCAGTAGTGTGTATGAGAGTGTTTCAGTAGTGTGTATGAGTGTTTCAGTAGTGTGTATAAGAGTGTTTAAGTAGTGTGAATGAGAGTGTTTCAGTAGTGTGTATAAGAGTGTTTCAGTAGTGTGTGTATGAGAGTGTTTCAGTAGTGTGTATAAGAGTGTTTCAGTAGTGTGTATGAGAGTGTTTGTATGAGAGTGTTTCAGTAGTGTGTATGCGAGCGTTATATATACACAAGTGTAAACGGGAGCATTTCACTTGTGTGTGTGTGTGATAAAAATAAAAATCAGCAGTGTGTATGAGAGTGTTTCAGCTGTGTGTATGAGTGTTTGAGTAGTGTGTATGAGAGCGTTTCAGTCGTATGTATGAAAGTGTTTGAGTAGTGTGTATGCACGCGTTAAATATACGAGTGTATACGAGAGCATTTCACTTGTGTGTGAGATAAAAAAAACTTCAGTAGTGTGTATGAGTGTTTGAGTAGTGTGTATGAGAGTGTTTCAGTCGTGTGTTTGAGAGTGTTTGAGTAGTGTGTATAAGAGTGTTTCAGTCGTGTGTTTGAGAGTGTTTCAGTAGTGTGTATAAGAGTGTTTCAGTAGTGTGTATGAGTGTTTCAGTAGTGTGTATGAGAGTGTTTGTCGTGTGTGTATAGGAGTGTTTCAGTAGTGTGTATGAGTGTTTCAGTCGTGTGTTTGAGAGTGTTTGAGTAGTGTGTATGTGAGCGTCATATATACGAGTGTATACGAGATCTTTTCACTTGCGTGTGTGATAAAAACTATTCTGTAGTGTGTGTGAGAGCGTTTCAGTCGTGTATGTGAGAGGTAGTTCTGAATAATGTCCCTAACGGCCCCTCACGCATACTAGTGTGTCTTTTTGTTTGTGTGCACGCTTGCTATGTGTGTACTTTAGTGTGTGTGGCACATGACGTGGTAGAAACACTTCAACACGTCAACTCACACCATGTGAACTCAAGTATTGGGACACGCTTCCAACTCGGTGGGGACATTTTGAGGAAGAATCACTTCTTACAGAGTGAAAGCTGTCAAAGCTTGCTTTTGTCACTTCCTGTCCCAATACATGTGTCCACACGCAACCTCCCACACTGGAGTGTGTGCGTGCGTGTGTGTGTGTGTGCGTGTGTGTGTGTGTGTGCGTGGTCTCGCTCACCCATTGGCCAGTCGTCATAAACCTGCTTGGCGATGTCTGCCGCCGAATCGCTGGGCGAAAAAAGGAACTCTTTGGTCTTCCCGCTGACTAAGATGAGTCGCAGGTTGATCTGTCAGACACATAAACGTCACGTCAGTCACCTGGCAGGACTCAAACAGGAAGCTGAAACATCCCCCGGACTGTGTGTGTGTGCGTGTGTGTGTGTGTGTGTGTGTGTGTGGTAGTAGTGGGTATGAGAGTGTTTCACTATTGTGTATAAGAGTGTTTCAGTAGTGTGTATAAGTGTTTCAGTAGTGTGAATAAGAGTTTCAGTAGTGTGTATGAGAGCGTTTTAGTAGTGTGTATGAGAGTGTTTCAGTAGTGTGTTTGAGAGTGTTTCAGTAGTGTGTATGAGAGTGTTTCAGTAGTGTGTATGAGAGTGTTTCAGTAGTGTGTATAAGAGTGTTTCGGTAGTGTGTATGAGAGTGTTTCAGTAGTGTGTATGAGAGTGTTTCAGTAGTGTGTGTGAGAATGTTTCAGTAGTGTGTGAGTGTTTCAGTAGTGTGTATGAGAGTGTTTCAGTAGTGTGTATGAGAGTGTTTCAGTAGTGTGTATGAGTGTTTCAGTAGTGTGTGAGTGTTTCAGTAGTGTGTATGAGAGTGTTTCAGTAGTGTGTATGAGAGTGTTTCAGTAGTGTGTATGAGTGTTTCAGTAGTGTGTATGAGAGTGTTTCAGTAGTGTGAATGAGAGTGTTTCAGCTGTGTGTATGAGTGTTTGAGTAGTGTGTATGAGAGCGTTTCAGTAGTGTGTATAAGAGTGTTTCAGTAGTGTGTATAAGAGTGTTTCAGTAGTGTGTGTGAGAGTGTTTCAGTAGTGTGTATAAGAGTGTTTCAGTAGTGTGTATGAGAGTGTTTCAGTAGTGTGTATGAGAGTGTTTCAGTAGTGTGTGTGAGAATGTTTCAGTAGTGTGTATAAGAATGTTTCAGTAGTGTGTATGAGAGTGTTTCAGTAGTGTGTATGAGAGTGTTTCAGTAGTGTGCATGAGAGTGTTTCAGTAGTGTGTATGAGAGTGTTTTAGTAGTGTGTATGAGTGTTTCAGTAGTGTGTATACGAGTGTTTCAGTAGTGTGTATAAGAGTGTTTCAGTAGTGTGTATGAGAGTGTTTCAGTAGTGTGTATAAGAGTGTTTCAGTAGTGTGTATGAGAGTGTTTCAGTAGTGTGTATGAGAGTGTTTTAGTA
This sequence comes from Entelurus aequoreus, assembly GCF_033978785.1. Classification (NCBI taxonomy): domain Eukaryota; kingdom Metazoa; phylum Chordata; class Actinopteri; order Syngnathiformes; family Syngnathidae; genus Entelurus; species Entelurus aequoreus. The sequence continues at coordinate 8,205,171 of NC_084735.1, forward strand.
GTGTGTATGAGAGTGTTTCAGTAGTGTGTATAAGAGTGTTTCAGTAGTGTATGAGAGTGTTTCAGTAGTGTGTATGAGAGTGTTTTAGTAGTGTGTATGAGAGTGTTTCAGTAGTGTGTATAAGAGTGTTTCAGTAGTGTATGAGAGTGTTTCAGTAGTGTGTATAAGAGTGTTTCAGTAGTGTGTATGAGAGTGTTTCAGTAGTGTGTATAAGAGTGTTTCAGTAGTGTATGAGAGTGTTTCAGTAGTGTGTATGAGAGTGTTTCAGTAGTGTGTTTGAGAGTGTTTCAGTAGTGTGTATGAGAGTGTTTCAGTAGTGTGTATGAGAGTGTTTCAGTAGTGTGTTTGAGAGTGTTTCAGTAGTGTGTATGAGAGTGTTTCAGTAGTGTGTATGAGAGTGTTTCAGTAGTGTGTATAAGACAACATGCAAACATTTAGCATGTTGTCATGTACTCTAAAGACTGCAAAATGAAGACTTGGCTAACAAACCACAACGAGGAACACTTTGAATATGGAACTGTTCAAATCTGTTGAAAAAAATCCTTTCCAGCCAAAGATAAGCGGTTTTATGTTTTGGACTTTGTTCACTTCCTGCGCCCACGATGAGGAACACCACCTAAAACATGACATCATAACGTAACCAGTAAGGAACACCACCTAAAACATGACATCATATTATAACCAGGAAGGAACACCCCCTAAACATGACATCATATTATAACCAGGAAGGAACACCGCCTAAACATAACATCATAACATAACCAGGAAGTAACACCGCCTAAACATAACATCATAACATAACCAGGAAGGAACACCGCCTAAACATAACATCAAAACATAACCAGGAAGGAACACCGCCTAAACATAACATCATAACATAACCAGGAAGGAACATCGCCTAAACATAACATCATAACATAACCAGGAAGGAACACCACCTAAACATAACATCATAACATAACCAGGAAGGAACACCGCCTAAACATAACATCATAACATAACCAGGAAGGAACATCGCCTAAACATACCATCATAACATAACCAGGAAGGAACACCACCTAAACATAACATCACAACCAGGAAGGAACACCACCTAAACATATAATAACATAACCAGGAAGGAACACCACCTGAACATGACATTATAACATAACCAGGAAGGAACACCACCTAAACATAACATCATAACCAGGAAGGAACACCACCTAAACATAACATCGTAACATAACCAGGAAGGAACACCACCTAAACATAACATCATAACCAGGAAGGAACACCACCTAAACATGACATTATAACATAACCAGGAAGGAACACCACCTAAACATAACATACATAGGAAGGAACACCACCTAAACATAACATCATAACATAACCAGGAAGGAACACCACCTAAACATAACATCATAACCAGGAAGGAACACCACCTAAACATAACATCATAACATAACCAGGAAGGAACACCACCTAAACATAACATCATAACATAACCAGGAAGGAACACCACCTAAACATAACATCATAACCAGGAAGGAACACCACCTAAACATATCATAACATAACCAGGAAGGAACACCACCTAAACATAACATCATAACATAACCAGGAAGGAACACCGCCTAAACATAACATCATAACATAACCAGGAAGGAACACCACTTAAACATAAGTCACATAACCAGGAAGGAACACCACCTAAACATAAGTCACATGACCAGGAAGTTAGTGGAGAATGGACTCCACCTCCTCCACTCTTTTGTCACATAGTTGACAACATCCAACACGCAGCAATAGATGACATATGAAGGACTGCTACACACACACACACACACACACACACACACACACACACACACACACACACACACACACACACACACACACACACACACACACACACACACACACACGCACGCACGCACGCACGCACGCACGCACGCACACACGCACACACACACAAGGTTACATAAGAGTTACTTCCTGAGGCCCTGTGAGCTGCAACCTTTGGGATGTTCATGCACGCTTGCTTTATTTCCACTCATGTTGTCACTTCATGTTGTCACTTCATGTTGTCACTTCATGTTGTCACTTCATGTTGTCACTTCATGTTGTCACTTCATGCAACAAAATGTTTGTTATTGTGAGTTTTTATTGGAAATGAGGAGCATCTTGCAGTGACATCAAATATAATAATAATAATAATAATAAACATTAGGACTGCAATGATTCATCACTTAAAACGACTCATTTGTTGGAAAAAAGCTTTGACTTATCATTTTATATCAAATTATATCAAATCCAGAACACATAAAAGGTAAAACTAGTTGAATAGAAAGTAAAGGATAGTAAAAAAAAAAAAAAAAAAGGTAAATAAAAGAAGGTAAATAGAAGGGGGAAGTATTCAAGAAAAGGCAAAGATGATACATAAAATTATATAAATAAACTTAAAAGAAGGTAAATGTGACAACTTATGAGAGTGTTTCAGTAGTGTGTATGAGAGTTTTTCAGTAGTGTGTATGTGTGAGAGTGTTTAAGTAGTGTGTATGAGAGTGTTTCAGTAGTGTGTATAAGAGTGTTTCAGTAGTGTGTATGAGAGTGTTTCAGTAGTGTGTATAAGAGTGTTTCAGTAGTGTGTATGAGAGTGTTTCAGTAGTGTGTATGGGAGTGTTTCAGTAGTGTGTATGAGAGTGTTTCTGTAGTGTGTATGAGAGTGTTTCAGTAGTGTATGAGAGTGTTTCAGTAGTGTATGAGAGTGTTTCAGTAGTGTGTGAGAGTGTTTAAGTAGTGTGTGTGAGAGTGTTTAAGTAGTGTGTGTGAGAGTGTTTAAGTAGTGTGTATGAGAGTGTTTCAGTAGTGTGTGTGAGAGTGTTTAAGTAGTGTATATGAGAGTGTTTCAGTAGTGTGTATGAGAGTGTTTCAGTAGTGTATATGAGAGTGTTTCAGTAGTGTATTTGAAAGTGTTTCAGTAGTGTGTATGAGAGTGTTTCAGTAGTGTGTGTGAGAGTGTCAGTAGTGTGTATAAGAGTGTTTCAGTAGTGTGTGTGAGAGTGTTTAAGTAGTGTATATGAGAGTGTTTCAGTAGTGTGTATGAGAGTGCTTCAGTAGTGTGTATGAGAGTGTTTCAGTAGTGTGTGGGAGAGTGTTTAAGTAGTGTATATGAGAGTGTTTCAGTAGTGTGTATGAGAGTGTTTCAGTAGTGTGTATGAGAGTGTTTCAGTAGTGTGTGGGAGAGTGTTTAAGTAGTGTATATGAGAGTGTTTCAGTAGTGTGCATGAGAGTGTTTCAGTAGTTCTCCAAAATATTCCAACTGTTCTTTTACCAATTCCAAGTCAACTTTATAACTCTGAATTTGAGTGGAGAAAAGTGATAGTAGAAAATGAAAATGGTGACCTTGTGAGAAGTTTTATTTACGTGCCAGCAGTTTTTTGTTGTTCCACTTGAAAATGAAAATGTCAAAAGAGTTTTCTTTCAAGCAGACCGTAACAAAAACAATCATGATTCAGATTTCTTGACAGAATTGTGCAGCTTTACTGCAGAAAGATGACTAATGAGGCTTTTTTTCCAACACACCTGCTGGTAAAGGATAGTAAAAAAAAAAAATAAAAAAATAAAAGAAGGTAAATAGAGGGAGGAAGTGTTAAAAAAAAAAGGCAAAGATGATACATAAAACAATGTAAATAAACTTAAAAGAAGGTAAATAGAAAGGGGATGTGTTAAAAAAAAAGGCCAAGATGATACATAAAATAATGTAAATAAAACTTAAAAGAAGGTAAATAGAGGGAGGAAGTATTAAAGAAAAGGCAAAGATGATAAATCAAAGAATGTAAATAAACTTAAAAGAAGGTAAATAAAAGGGGAAACTATTTTCCAGACCATAGGGCGTACCGGGTTATAAGGCGCACTGCCGATGAATGCTCTATTTTCCATTTTTTTTCCATATATAAGGCGCACCAGATTATAAGGCGCATTAAAGGAGTCATATTATTATGGTTTTTGTCTAAATGTTAAATACTTCCTTGTGGTCTACATAACATGTAATGGTGGTTCTTTGCTCAAAATGTTGCATAGATGATGTTTTAGTCGCTTCACGATGCGCCATTTTGTGGGCGGTCTTATTTACGTGCCTCCACTTCAACAGCATCTTCTCCCCGTCGTTAAAACAGGTAGCTAGTTCAGACTTTACTTCAATCAATAGCGGAGCAGCGTCTCCTCGTCCGGAAACATCAAAAACCGTCCGACCGGAACTCTCTAACAACTAAAGTTCCTTGGGTGAATAATGTCAACTCACTACACCGGTATGTTTTAGTGCTGTCATGGTGAGTTTACTGACAGATAATGAGTAAGAACTTTACACTACTTTATATTAGAAATGGCAACAGTGGAGGATGAATGTCACATAACAAGAAGATAGAGAGAAAACGGTGTCGGCACGAACTACGAAGGCGGACACGCGCAAATTTCCTTTTCATTTGCACATTCACACAATAACAACATATGTAACATTCACACAACAACAACAGATGTAACATTCACACAACAACATATATAACATTCACACAACAACAACAGATGTAACATTCACACAATAACAACATATGTAACATTCACACAACAACAACAGATGTAACATTCACACAACAACATATATAACATTCACACAATAACAATATATGTAACATTCACACAATAACAACATTTAACATTCACACAACAACAATGTATGTAACATTCACACAATAACCTATGTAACATTCACACAATAACAACATTCACACAACAACAACAGATGTAACATTCACACAACAACAACCGATGTAACATTCACACAACAACAACAAGAGATGTAACATTCACACAACAACAAGAGATGTAACATTCACACAACAACAACAACAAGAGATGTAACATTCACACAACAACAAGAGATGTAACATTCACACAACAACAACAGATGTAACATTCACACAACAACAACAGATGTAACATTCACACAACAACAACAACAAGAGATGTAACATTCACACAACAACAACATATGTAACATTCACACAACAACAACAACAAGAGATGTAACATTCACACAACAACAACAGATGTAACATTCACACAACAACAACAAGATATGTAACATTCACACAACAACAACAACAGATGTAACATTCACACAACAACAAGAGATGTAACATTCACACAACAACAAGAGATGTAACATTCACACAACAACAACAAATGTAACATTCACACAACAACAACATATGTAACATTCACACAACAACAACAACAAGAGATGTAACATTCACACAACAACATATGTAACATTCACACAACAACAACAACAAGAGATGTAACATTCACACAACAACAACATATGTAACATTCACACAACAACAACAACAAGAGATGTAACATTCACACAACAACAACATACGTAACATTCACACAACAACAACAACAAGAGATGTAACATTCACACAACAACAACAGATGTAACATTCACACAACAACAAGAGATGTAACATTCACACAACAACAAGAGATGTAACATTCACACAACAACAACAAGAGATGTAACATTCACACAACAACAGATGTAACATTCACACAACAACAACAGATGTAACATTCACAGAACAACAACAGATGTAACATTCACACAACAACAACAACAGATGTAACATTCACACAACAACAACATATGTAACATTCACACAACAACAACAGATGTAACATTCACACAACAACAACAGATGTAACTTTCACACAACAACAAGAGATGTAACATTCACACAACAACAACAACAAGAGATGTAACATTCACACAACAATAACAACAGATGTAACATTCACACAACAACAACAGACGTAACATTCACAACAACAACAGATGTAACATTCACACAACAACAACAGATGTAACATTCACACAACAACAACAGATGTAACATTCACACAACAACAACAGATGTAACATTCACACAACAACAACATATGTAACATTCACACAACAACAACAGATGTAACATTCACACAACAACAACAGATGTAACATTCACACAACAACAACAGATGTAACATTCACACAACAACAACTGATGTAACATTCACACAACAACAACATACAGATGTAACATTCACACAACAACAACATATGTAACATTCACACAACAACAACATATGTAACATTCACACAACAACAACAGATGTAACATTCACACAACAACAACAGATGTAACATTCACACAACAACAACAGATGTAACATTCACACAACAACAACAACAGATGAAACATTCACACAACAACAACAGATGTAACATTCACACAACAACATATGTGACATTCACACAACAACTAACAGATGTAACATTCACACAACAACAAGAGATGTAACATTCACACAACAACAACAACAGATGTAACATTCACACAACAACAACAACAACAGATGTAACATTCACACAATAACAACAACAGATGTAATATTCACACAACAACATATATAACATTCACACAACAACAACAGATGTAACATTCACACAATAACAACATATGTAACATTCACACAACAAACAACAGATGTAACATTCACCACAACATATATAACATTCACACAATAAC
>NC_084735.1:8211807-8214307 GCF_033978785.1 Entelurus aequoreus
TTTTATAAGAAAACTTTAAAATGTTGGCAAAATTATAATAACAGTCCGAATTCTACAAAATGATGACAAAAGTCATAATTTTACTCAAAAAATGTCACTATTTTACAAGAACAACAACAAAAATTGGCAATATTGTGATAAAAGTCTGAATTTGATATGACAAATGTCACAATTTTGCATTAAAAAGTTATCCTTTTACATTAAAAAAGTAATAATTTTACGAGAAAATATTGCAATATTACAGAAGCAGAAAGAATATGAGAAATTGTTCCCAATTTTATAAGAAAAAGTCGACACATTGTGAGAAAAAGACTGCTTTTACTTCATTTTTTTAAATTTTTGTAATTGCTTTTTAATCTTCATTATTTACTTCAAATTATTACAGTATGTCTCTATATACATATTTATGTTATTTTTTTAATTAATTTTGGCCAAAGGGGGCGCATTTCAATTTTATAAGAAAACTTTAAAATGTTGGCAAAACTATAATGGTCGGAATTCTACAAAATGATGACAAAAGTCATAATTTTACTCAAAAAATGTCACTGTTTTACAAGAACAACAAAAATTGGCAATATTGTGATAAAAGTCAGAATTTGATATGACAAATGTCACCAATAGGCATTAAAAAGTAATAATTTTACATTAAAAAAGTAAAACATTTTATGAGAAAATATTGCAATATTACAAAAACAGAAAGAATATGAGAAATTATTCCCAATTTTATAAGAAAAAGTCGACACATTGTGAGAAAAAGACTGCTTTTAGTTCATTTTTATTTTTTTTGTAATTGTTTTTAATCTTCATTATTTACTTCAAGTTATTAGAGTATGTCTCTTTATACATATTTATTTTATTTTTTTAAATTAATTTTGGCCAAAGGGGGTGCATTTCAATTTTATAAGAAAACTTTAAAATGTTTGCAAAATTATAATAATAGTCAGAATTCTGCTTAGCAAAATTATGACAAAAGTCAAAATTTTACTCCAAAAAATGTCACTGTTTTACAAGAACAACAAAAATTGAAAATATTGTGATAAAAGTCTGAATTTGATATGACAAATGTCACCATTTGGCATTAAAAAGTAATAATTTTACATTAAAAAAGTAATAATTTTTGTGAGAAAATATTGCAATATTACACAAACAGAAAGAATATGAGAAATTGTTCCCAATTTCATAAGATAAAGTCGACACATTGTGGAAAAAAAGACTGCTTATAGTTCATTTTTATATATTTTTATTTTTGTAATGGTTTTTAATCTTCATTATTTACTTCAAGTTATTACAGTATGTCTCTATATACATATTTATGTTATTTTTTTAATTAATTTTGGCCAAATTTGGGCATTTCAATTTATAAGAAAACTTTAAAATGTTGGCAAAATTACAATAACAGTCGGAATTCTACAAAATGATGACAAAAGTCCTAATTTTACTCAAAAAATGTCACTGTTATACAAGAACAACAACAAAAAACAAAAATTTAAAAAAAATCAAAATGAAGTAAAAGCAGTCTTTTTCTCACAATGTGTCGACTTTTTCTTATAAAATTGGGAACAATTTCTCATATTCTTTCTGCTTCTGTAATATTGCAATATTTTCTCGTAAAATTATTACTTTTTTAATGTAAAATTATGACTTTTTAATGCAAAATGGTGACATTTGTCATATCAAATTATGACTTATCACAATATTGCCAATTTTTGTTGTTGTTCCTTTGCTTGGCAAAATTATGACAAGTCATAATTTTACTCAAAAAATGTCACTATTTTACAAGAACAACAAAAATTGGCAATATTGTGATAAAAGTCAGAATTTGATATGACAAATGTCACCATTTTGCATTAAAAAGTTATCCTTTTACATTAAAAAAGTAATAATTTTACGAGAAAAAATTGCAATATTACAGAAGCAGAAAGAATATGAGAAATTGTTCCTAATTTTATAAGAAAAAAGTCAACACATTGTGAGAAAAAGACTGCTTTTACTTCATTTTTTAATTTTTGTAATTACTTTTTAATCTTTATTATTTACTTCAAATTATTACAGTATGTCTCTATATACATATTTATGTTATTTTTTTTAATTAATTTTGGCCAAAGGGGGCACATTTCAATTTTATAAGAAAACTTTAAAATGTTGGCAAAATTATAATAATAGTCGGAATTCTGCTTGGCAAAATTATGACAAAAGTCATAATTTTACTCAAAAAATGTCACTGTTTTACAAGAACAACAACAGAAATTGGCAATATTGTGATAAAAGTCAGAATTTGATATGACAAATGTCACCATTTTGCATTGAAAAGTAATAATTTTAAATAAGTCATAATTTTATGACAAAATATTGCAATATTACAGAAACAGAAAGAATATGAGAAATTGTTCCCAATTTTATAAGAAAAAAGTCGACACATTGTGAGAAAAAGACTGCTTTTAGTTAATTTTTGTAATTGCTTTTTAATCTTCATTATTTACTTCAAGTTATTAGAGTATGT
>NC_084735.1:8216807-8221807 GCF_033978785.1 Entelurus aequoreus
TATATATATATATACATACATATATATATACATATACACATATATATATATATACATATATATATACATATATATATATATATACATATATATATATATACATACATATATATATACATATATATATATATATATATATATATATATATATATATATATATATATATATATATATATATATATATATATATATATATATATATATATATATATATATATATTAGGGATGTCCGATAATGGCTTTTTTGCCAATATCCGATATTGGCAAAAAAGGACATTTTGGGCATCGGGTCTGCGTGGCCGGCAGCGGGACTTGTGGGACTCGAACCTGGGGAGGTATTTTGAACTTTTTTGGGACTTTTGCCGACTTTTCTTACTTTTATCCCCGCTTTCCAGTGCGACTCAGCTGGGTGCGTTTTGGATATTTTGGGCATCCCGGGACTTGCGCGGCCGGCGGCGGGACTTGTGGGACTCGAACCCGGGTGTGATTTTTGAACATTTTTGTGACTTTTGCCGACTTTTCTCACTTTTCTCACCCCCTTCCCGTGGGACTTGGCTGGGCGCATTTTGGACATTTTGGGCATCCCGGGACTTGCGTGGCTGGCGGCGGACTTGTGGGATGTGATTTTTGACCATTTTTTGCCGAATTTTCTTACTTTCCCCCCCCCCCCCCCCCCTTCCCCTGGGACTTTGCTGGTGCGTTTTGGGCATTTTGGGTATGCGTGGCTGGCGGCGGGACTTGTGGGACTCGAACTCGGGTGTGATTTTTGAACATTTTTGTGACTTTTGCCGACTTTCCCCACTCCCCCCCCCTCCAGTGCGACTTTGCTGGGCGCGTATTGGACACTTTGGGCATCCCGGCGGGACTCGTGGGACTCGAACCCGGGTGTGATTTTTGAACATTTTTGTGACTTTTGCCGACTTTTCTCACTTTTCTCCCCCCCTTCCCGTGGGACTTGGCTGGGCGCATTTTGGACATTTTGGGCATCCCGGGACTTGCGTGGACTTGTGGGACTCGAACCTGGGGAGGTATTTTGAACTTTTTTGGGACTTTTGCCGACTTTTCTCACTTTTCTCCCCGACTTCTGGGCGCGATTTGGACATTTGGGCGGCCGGTGGCGGACTTGTGGACTTGAACCTGGGTAGGTATTTTGGACAAAATTGGGACTTTTCTCCCTTTTCTCCCCGCCTTCCCGTGGGACTTGGCTGGGTGCGTTTTGGACATTTTGGGCATCCCGGGACTTGCGTGGCTGGCGGCGGGACTTGTGGGATGTGATTATTGACCATTTTTCTGACTTTTGCCGACTTTCCCCACTTTTCTCCCCCCCCTTCCAGTGCGACTTTGCTGGCGCGATTTGGACATTTGGGCGGGCCGGTGGTGGGACTTGTGGGACTTGAACCTGGGTAGGTATTTTGGACAAAATTGGGACTTTTGCCGACTTTTCTCACTTTTCTCCCCGCCTTCCCGTGGGACTTGGCTGGGTGCGTTTTGGACATTTTGGGCATCCCGGGACTTGCGTGGCTGGCGGCGGGACTTGTGGGATGTGATTATTGACCATTTTTCTGACTTTTGCCGACTTTCCCCACTTTTCTCCCCCCCCCCCCTTCCAGTGCGACTTTGGGCATCCCGGCGGGACTCATGGGACTCGAACCCGGGTGTGATTTTTGAAAATTTTTTGGACTTTTGCCGACTTTTCTCACTTTTCTCCCCACCTTCCCGTTGCAGGTGTTTTCTTCTTCTACTGCTCCTGTCAGGAACATCTCCTCGACTCCTCTAGTGACCTCACACACTTTCTAGGAACGTCATTCAGGATCCATGTAGCGCTTTAGGAAATACTGTCATTATCGCCATAATCCATGATACCAGGCTATTTTTAGACACTGGTCCTGTGTGTGTGTGTGTGTGTGTGTGTGTGTGTGTGTGTGTGTGTGTGTGTGTGTGTGTGTGTGTGTGTGTGTGTGTGTGTGTGTGTGTGTGTGTGTGTGTGTGTGTGTGTGTGTGTGTGTGTGTGTGTGTGTGTGTGTGTGTGTGTGTGTGTGTGTGTGTGTGTGTGTGTGTGTGTGCATTGTAGCCGGCTCGCCTCTTAGCTTCCTCTACGCGTCATCCCGACATCCCAGACTGCATAATGGACCTGCTGTTCCAAGGACCAGCGTGCAGGAGCCCGGGCGCAGCTGGGACTGACTCCGTGACTGGGAGTTCTAGAAGGGTTCTAAAGTGGTCCAGTCCAGTAGAACAGAGGTCTTCAACGGTGAAAAGTCCAAATATATTCCCCCGCAATGACAAATGTAAATAAATACACATTACCAGTCATCCAGCAGAACCTTGCAGTTTTAAAATCAAAATATCACTAAATAATAATATCGATATATTCTTTGAGATGTTGATTAGCAGTGCTAGTTTCTAGCTCGCAATTAGCCGCCATGGTTGCCAGCTAGCGATTAGCTCCACTAGTTTTTAGCGTGTGACAAACAATGCTAGTTTTTCCATGGCAATTGGCAGCGGCAGTTGTCAGCTAGCGATTGGCAGCGATGGTTTCTAGATAACCATTAGTGCCGCCAGTTTCCAGCTAGCTATAAACAATGCTAGTTTTCAGCTAGCGATTAGCACTCTCGTTGCCAGGTAGGTGTTAGCAGTGATAGTTTCCAGTCAGCGATTAAAGGCGCTAGTTTCTCGCTAGCGATAAATAAATGTAGTTGTCAGCTAGCGATTATCAGGGCTAGATGCCAGTTAGCGATTAAAGGCGCTAGTTCCCAGCTAGCGAGCAACAATACTAGTTTTCTGCTAGCGATTTAACGGTGCTAGATGCCAGCTAGCGAATAAAGGCTCCAGTTCCTAGCTAGCGATCAACAATGCTAGTTTTCAGCTAGCAATTAACAGCGCTAGTTCCTCGCTAGCGATAAATAAATGTAGCTGTCAACTAGCGATTAACAGCGCTAGATGCCAGTTAGCGATTAAAGGCGCTAGTTCCTAGCTAGCGATCAACAATGCTAGTTTTCTGCTAGCGATTAACGGCGCTAGATGCCAGCTAGCGATTAAAGGCGCTAGATGCCAGCTAGCGAATAAAGGCTCCAGTTCCTAGCTAGTGATCAACAATGTTAGTTTTCAGCTAGCGATTAACAGCGCTAGATGCCAGTTAGCGATTAAAGGCGCTAGTTCCTAGCTAGCGATCAACAATGCTAGTTTTCTGCTAGCGATTAACGGCGCTAGATGCCAGCTAGCGATTAAAGGCGCTAGATGCCAGTTAGCGAGTAAAGACTCCAGTTCCTAGCTAGTGATCAACAATGCTAGTTTTCAGCTAGCGATTAACAGCGCTAAAAGCCAGTTAGCGATTAAAGGCGCTAGTTCCTAGCTAGCGATCAACAATGCTAGTTTTCTGCTAGCAATTAACAGCGCTAGACACCCGTTAGAGATTAAAGGCGCTAGTTCCTAGCTAGCGATCAACAATGCTAGTTTTCTGCTAGCTATTAACGGTGCTAGATGCCAGCTAGCAAATATAGGCTCCAGTTCCTAGCTAGCGATCAACAATGCTAGTTTTCAGCTAGCGATTAACGGCGCTAGATGCCAGTTAGCGATTAAAGGCGCTAGTTCCTAGCTAGCGATCAACAATGCTAGTTTCTGCTAGCAATTAACAGCGCTAGACACCCGTTAGAGATTAAAGGCGCTAGTTCCTAGCTAGCGATCAACAATGCTAGTTTTCTGCTAGCTATTAACGGTGCTAGATGCCAGCTAGCAAATATAGGCTCCAGTTCCTAGCTAGCGATCAACAATGCTAGTTTTCAGCTAGCGATTAACGGCGCTAGATGCCAGTTAGCGATTAAAGGCGTTAGTTTCTAGCTAGCGATCAACAATGCTAGTTTTCTGCTAGCGATTAACGGCGCTAGATGCCAGTTAGCGAATAAAGGCGCTAGTTCCTAGCTAGCAATCAACAATGCTAGTTTTCTGCTAGCGATTAACAGCGCTAATTCCTCGCTAGCGATTAATAAATGTAGTTGTCAAGCTAGCGATTAACAGCGCTAGATGCCAGTTAGCGATTAAAGGCGCTAGTTCCTAGCTAGCGGTCAACAATGCTAGTTTTCTGCTAGCGATTAACGGCGCTAGATGCCAGCTAGCGATTAAAGGCGCTAGTTCCTAGCTAGCGATCAAACAATGCTAGTTTTCTGCTAGCGATTAATAGCGCTAGATGCCAGTCAGCAATTAAAGACGCTAGTTCCTAGCTAGTGATCAACAATGCTAGTTTTCAGCTAGCGATTAACGGCGCTCGATGCCAGTTAGTGATTAAAGGCGCTAGTTCCTAGCTAGCGATCAACAATGCTAGTTTTCTGCTAGCGATTAACGGCGCTAGATGCCAGTTAGCGAATAAAGGCTCCAGTTCCTAGCTAGCGATCAACAATGCTAGTTTTCAGCTAGCAATTAACAGCGCTAGTTCCTCGCTAGCGATAAATAAATGTAGCTGTCAACTAGCGATTAACAGCGCTAGATGCCAGTTAGCGATTAAGGCGCTAGTTCCTAGCTAGCGATCAACAATGCTAGTTTTCTGCTAGCGATTAACGGCGCTAGATGCCAGCTAGCGATTAAAGGCGCTAGATGCCAGCTAGCGAATAAAGGCTCCAGTTCCTAGCTAGTGATCAACAATGTTAGTTTTCAGCTAGCGATTAACAGCGCTAGATGCCAGTTAGCGATTAAAGGCGCTAGTTCCTAGCTAGCGATCAACAATGCTAGTTTTCTGCTAGCGATTAACGGCGCTAGATGCCAGCTAGCGATTAAAGGCGCTAGATGCCAGTTAGCGAGTAAAGACTCCAGTTCCTAGCTAGTGATCAACAATGCTAGTTTTCAGCTAGCGATTAACAGCGCTAAAAGCCAGTTAGCGATTAAAGGCGCTAGTTCCTAGCTAGCGATCAAACAATGCTAGTTTTCTGCTAGCAATTAACAGCGCTAGACACCCGTTAGAGATTAAAGGCGCTAGTTCCTAGCTAGCGATCAACAATGCTAGTTTTCTGCT
>NC_084735.1:8226807-8284307 GCF_033978785.1 Entelurus aequoreus
GCTGCATTTGGCCGACTCCGCAGTTCTGTCTGGGAGCACAGAGGGCTTAGCCTACGGACCAAACTTAAGGTCTACCGTGCTGTTGTCCTACCCGCCCTGCCGTATGCCTGTGAGACCTGGACTGTATACAGCCGGCATGCTAAACAGCTTAACGCCTTCCACATGAGATCCCTCAGGAGGCTGCTCAACATCAGGTGGCAGGACAAGATCCCAGACACTGAGGTCCTCCACAGGGCTGAGATGCAGAGCATCTATGCCATCCTCAAGCGTTCCCAGCTGAGATGGGCTGGCCATGTCTGCCGCATGTCAGATGAACGCCTACCAAAAATGCTCCTGTACGGTGAACTGCACCATGGAAAGCGCTCATGCGGCGGACAGCGGAAATGCTTTAAGGACAGTCTCAAGGGCTGTGGTCTGGACCCAGAGACCTGGGAAGCTGATGCCCAACACCGTCCAAACTGGCGCTCTGCAGTCTGGCATGGTGTAGCAGACTTCGAGGAAAAACGCATCCATGAAGCCGAACAGAAGCACCAGCTCCGCAAGACCAGAGACAGTTCCTCCCTCTCAGCCCGCCATAACCTGCCCTCACTGCAGCCGCTCGTTCCGCGCAAGGATTGGCCTCATCAGCCATCTTTGCACACACAAATCAACGTGAAGTCACCTGGTCATCTTCGAAAACGAAGGACGAACATGATATCTCATAGTCATTCACATCGACGTCCCACTGGGGTGAGTTTTTCCTTGCCCGTGTGTGGGCTCTGTACCGAGGATGTCGTTGTGGCTTGTGCAGCCCTTTGAGACACTTGTGATTTAGGGCTATATAAATAAACATTGATTGATTGATATACACAATATATATATAATATATATAATACATATATAACACATATAAAAATATATTTTAAATATATATTATATATATAAATATATGAGAGAAAAAAATATATATTTTTTTTTTTTGAATGTATATATATATTATATATATACATTCAAAAAAATATATATACATATATATATTCACACTTTGCACTATTTTGTTACACTTTATTAATAAGCATTTCTTACATGTTCCTTCTGAATAACAGTCTATTGGAAAGCAGTCGACAAAATATATATATATATACATTAAAAAATAAATTTAAAAAAAAAATATATATATATAAATAAATAAATAATATATATAGATAATATATATATAAATATGTGCAGCTCTTGAGACAAGCGTGATTTAGGGCTATATAAATAAACATTGATTGATTGAGATATGTATACAATATATATACAAAACATATATATATATATATATATATATATATATATATATATATATATATATATGTATATATATATATATATATATTCACACTTTGCACTATTTTGTTACACTTTATTAATAAGCATTTCTTCCTTCTGAATAACAGTATGTTGGAAGCAGTCGACAAAATATATATATATATATACATTAAAAAAAAATATATATATATATATATATATATATATATATATATATATATATATATATATATATATATATATATATATATAAATAAATAACATATATAGTACATATATAATATATATATAAATATGTGCAGACCTTGAGACACTCGTGATTTAGGGCTATATAAATAAACATTGATTGATTGGTTGATTGATGTATGTATACAAAACATATATAATATATATATATATATATATAATATATATATATATATATATATATATATATATATATATATACATATATATAAAATAGCAAAAAATCTAAAATAATTTAGAAAAAAGTGAAATCTTCATAATAATAATAATATACATATATTTGTCTATTATTAACAGTAATAATATACTATATATGTATATCATTATTATTAATTTTTATATATAAGTATATAATTATGCATCTGAAAATGTCAGTTTTTTTCTCAATACTTTATGATTTTTTGATATATATATATATATATATATATATATATATATATATATATATATATATATATACATATATATATATATATATATACATACATATATACATATATATATATATATATACATATATATATACATATATATATATATATATATATATATATATATATACACATATATATATATATACATTATACATATATATATATATATATATATATATATATATATAAAATAGCAAAAAATCTAAAATAATTTAGAAAAAAGTGAAATCTTCATAATAATAATAATATACATATATTTGTATATTATTAACAGTAATAATATACTATATATGTATATCATTATTATTAATTTTTATACATAAGTATATTATTATGCATCTGAAAATGTCAGTTTTTTTCTCAATACTTTATGATTTTTTGCTATATATATATATATATATATATATATATATATATATATATATATATATATATATATATATATATATATATATATATATTAGAAAATTGTCAGTGAGATGGCGATGTCATGGAACATAAAGCAGGTAAAAAAAGAGAGTTGCGAGATGTAAATAATGAGAATGTGAGCTCACCATGTCTGCGGGGGTGCAGGACGTCATCTTCCCGCGGGTGTCCTGGCGACAACACCAACGTCCTGGCGACAACACCAACGTCCTTCCGGTCCTCACGTCCCGAAGAAGGTGAGCACAAATACGCCTCTTTTGTTTTCAACTGGAAGAAAAGTCCCAAGTCGCAGGTCCGCCACGCCGAGGCCGCCACACCGCGCTCGCTACTGGGCCGACACCGACATGTCCGCCGCTAGTCCGCAAGGTTCCGCTGGTTGTGGGCAAGGAACCATGAAGAAGGTTCTACACGGAGCAAGGAACCATGAAGAAGGTTCTACACGGAGCAAGGAACCATGAAGAAGGTTCTACACGGAGCAAGGAACCATGAAGAAGGTTCTAGAAGAAGGAGGCTACGCCATGCGGAACTAGAACACCACGCACATCCGGACTGCTGCGCCCAGCAGAGCGCGTCTATTCCCGGCTAGAAGGTGTAGTTTGGTGTGGTGTGGATGTGTCACCAGACGAAGGAGACGAAATAAAGGACTTGCGAGGCCGAAGCTGGCTCGCTCGTAGTCGTCACGGACCTTTGCGAACCTTCAGCTGTCATCCGCCGTCGCCATGGAACGACAACCCCCGCGACACTCACGACATCCGCCCGCGGATTTTCAAAATAAGACTCATAACATTCAGCCGAAACTCCCACAAACACAAACAAAAATGTTTTTACTCACGCCCGACGATTCGCGAGTCAAAACAAAATGTATTTATATGATCCGGTTAAAAACTGAAAATGAGAAATTAATTTCATTATGTGACTCGTAACTGGCATAACTATTATTATTATTATTATTATATATGCATTAAGAAAAGTGATGTATTTACAATTCATTGATGTTAATTGTGTACAAATTGAGAACAGGAAGTGAACATATGAAGTGGAAAGGGGGTAGGATTCAATTAAATTGAATTTCCGATATGTTGTAAAAATAAAAATAACAAAAGTCAAATATGGGATGTATTATATTGAAACTGTATACATGTTCGAAATAAACTTCAACCAACCTTATGTTGCATATTTTTGTATGACATTTCCAGTTTATTTTTCATATATATATATATATATATATATATATATATATATATATATATATATATATATATATATATATATATATATATATATATATATATATATATATATATATGTATTTGTGTTGTAGAATAATGGTTGGGAAATGACCAAAAAAAAAAATTTTATAATTTTTTTTTAATTTTTTTTAATTTTTTTGGCATGTATCTCATGCGCATGAGAAACTTTTTCTAAAGTTATAAAAATAAAAATTTTTATTTTTTTTTTATTTTTTTATTTTTTTTTTAGACATGTATCTCGTGTGCACGAGAAACTATGTCGTGGGCACGAGAAAACTTTCTCGTGCGAGAAACTTTTTATAAAGTTATAAAAATAAAAAAATGTCTAATTTTTTTTTATTTATTTTTTTTTAAACATGCATCTCGTGCGCACGAGAAACTTTTTATAAAGTAATAAAAATTAAAAAAAATTTAATTATTTTTTAAACATGTATCTCGTGCACACAAGAAACTTTTTATAAAGTTTTTTTAAAAAATTGTATTTTTTATTTTTTAGACATGTATCTCGTGCGCACGAGAAACTTTTTATAAAGTTATAAGAAAAAAAAAATCTTTTTTTTTTTTTTAGACATGTATCTCATGTGCACAAGATAGTTTCTCATGCGCACGAGATACATGTCTAAAAAAATAAAAACAATAAAAAAAAAATTTTTTCTTTTTTTTTTACATTGACATTGACATTGATTAAATGTTGTCAAAAAGCATGTTGTTTCAACGTTGTATTTGTGTTGTAGAATATTAGTTGTAAAAATGACCAAAATTCAATGGTCAAATCAACGTCAGAGCGCAACATTGATAAACGTCGTCAAAAAGCATGTTGTTTCAACGTTGGATTTGTGTTGTAGAATATTGGTTGTAAAATGGCCAAAATTCAATGGTAAAATCAACGGCAGAACCCGACATTGATTAAACGTCGTCAAAAAACATGTTGTTTCAACGTTGTATTTGTGTTGTAGAATAATGGTTGGGAAATGACCAAAAAAAAAATTTGTATAATTTTTATTTTTATTTTTTATTTTTTTAGACATGTATCTCGTGCGCACGAGAAACTTTTTCTAAAGTTATAAAAATAAAAAAATGTATAATTTTTTTTTATAATTTTTTTTTTTCGACATGTATCTCGTGCGCACGAGAAAACCTAGTCTTGCGAGAAACTTTTTCTAAAGTTATAAAAATAAAAAAATAAAAATGTCTAATTTTTTTTTTTTTTTTTTTTTTTTTTAGACATGTATCTCGTGCGCACGAGAAACTTTTTAGTTTAAAAAAATAATCCCATATAGTAAATATGTGCTTGTGTTACATTTATAATTGTCTTTTTTTCCTTTGGAATTCTGATTATTTAGTTAAAAAATATATATAAATAAAATCCAATATGTGCTTGTGTTACATTTATAATTGTCTTTTTTTCCTTTGGAATTCAGATTATTTAGTAAAAAAAAATAAAAATAAAAATGAAAAAAATCCCATATTGTGAATATGTGCTTGTGTTACATTTATAATTGTCTTTTTTTCCTTTGGAATTCTGATTATTTAGTAAAAAATAAAAATCCCAAATTTTGAATATGTGCTTGTGTTGCATTTATAGTTGTCTTTTTTTCCTTTGGAATTCAGATTATTTAGTAAAAATTTTTTAAATAAAATAAAATAAATCCTATATTGTGAATATGTGCTTGTGTTACATTTATAATTGTCTTTTTTTCCTTTGGAATTCTGATTATTTAGTAAAAATAAATAAATAAATAAAATCCCATATTGTGAATATGTGCTTGTGTTACATATATAATTGTCTTTTTTTCCTTTGTAATTCAGATTATTTAGTAAAAATAAATAAATACATACATAAAAAAAATCCCATATTGTGAATATGTGCTTGTGTTACACTTATAATTGCCTTTTTTCCTTTGGAATTCAGATTATTTAGTAAAAATAAATAAAAAAAATAAAAAAATCCCATATTGTGAATATGTGCTTGTGTTACATTCATAATTGTCTTTATTTCCTTTGGAATTCTGATTATTTAGTAAAAATAAATTTAAAAAAATTTAAAATCCCATATTATGAATATGTGCTGGTGTTACATTCATAATTGTCTTTATTTCCTTTGGAATTCTGATTATTTAGTAAAAATAAATAAAAAACATTAAAAAAATCCCATATTATGAAAATGTGCTGGTGTTACATTTATAATTGTCTTTTTTTCCTTTGGAATTCAGATTATTTAGTAAAAAAATAAATACATTTCAAAAATCCCATATTGTGAATACGTGCTTGTGTTACATTTATAATTGTCTTTTTTCCTTTGGAATTCAGATTATTTAGTAAAAATAAAGAAATACATACATTTAAAAAAAATCCCATATTGTGAACATGTGCTTGTGTTACATTTATAATTGCCTTTTTTTCCTTTGGAATTCAGATTATTTAGTAAAAATAAATAAATACAATCCCATATTGTGAATATGTGCTTGTGTTACATTTATAATTGTCTTTTTTTCTTTTGGAATTCAGATTATTTAGTAAAAAAAAAATTAAATCTTTTTTTTTTAAATCCCATATTGTGAATATGTGCTTGTGTTACATTTATAATTGTCTTTTTTTCCTTTGGAATTCTGATTATTTAGTAAAAAATAAAAATCCCAAATTTTGAATATGTGCTTGTGTTGCATTTATAGTTGTCTTTTTTTCCTTTGGAATTCAGATTATTTAGTAAAAAAAATTTAAATAAAATAAAATAAATCCTATATTGTGAATATGTGCTTGTGTTACATTTATAATTGTCTTTTTTTCCTTTGGAATTCAGATTATTTAGTAAAAATAAATAAATAAATAAAATCCCATATTGTGAATATGTGCTTGTGTTACATATATAATTGTCTTTTTTTCCTTTGTAATTCAGATTATTTAGTAAAAATAAATAAATACATACATTAAAAAAAATCCCATATTGTGAATATGTGCTTGTGTTACATTCATAATTGTCTTTATTTCCTTTGGAATTCTGATTATTTAGTAAAAATAAATAAAAAACATTAAAAAATCCCATATTATGAAAATGTGCTGGTGTTACATTTATAATTGTCTTTTTTTCCTTTGGAATTCAGATTATTTAGTAAAAAAATTAATACATTTCAAAAATCCCATATTGTGAATACGTGCTTGTGTTACATTTATAATTGTCTTTTTTCCTTTGGAATTCAGATTATTTAGTAAAAATAAAGAAATACATACATTTTAAAAAAATCCCATATTGTGAACATGTGCTTGTGTTACATTTATAATTGCCTTTTTTTCCTTTGGAATTCAGATTATTTAGTAAAAATAAATAAATACAATCCCATATTGTGAATATGTGCTTGTGTTACATTTATAATTGTCTTTTTTTCTTTTGGAATTCAGATTATTTAGTAAAAAAAAATTAAATCTTTTTTTTTTATATCCCATATTGTGAATATGTGCTTGTGTTACATTTATAATTGTCTTTTTTTCCTTTGGAATTCAGATTATTTAGTAAAAAAAAATAAAAATAAAAATGAAAAAAATCCCATATTGTGAATATGTGCTTGTGTTACATTTATAATTGTCTTTTTTTCCTTTGGAATTCTGATTATTTAGTAAAAAATAAAAATCCCAAATTTTGAATATGTGCTTGTGTTGCATTTATAGTTGTCTTTTTTTCCTTTGGAATTCAGATTATTTAGTAAAAAAAATTTAAATAAAATAAAATAAATCCTATATTGTGAATATGTGCTTGTGTTACATTTATAATTGTCTTTTTTTCCTTTGGAATTCTGATTATTTAGTAAAAATAAATAAATAAATAAAATCCCATATTGTGAATATGTGCTTGTGTTACATATATAATTGTCTTTTTTTCCTTTGTAATTCAGATTATTTAGTAAAAATAAATAAATACATACATAAAAAAAATCCCATATTGTGAATATGTGCTTGTGTTACACTTATAATTGCCTTTTTTCCTTTGGAATTCAGATTATTTAGTAAAAATAAATAAAAAAAATAAAAAAATCCCATATTGTGAATATGTGCTTGTGTTACATTCATAATTGTCTTTATTTCCTTTGGAATTCTGATTATTTAGTAAAAATAAATTTAAAAAAATTTAAAATCCCATATTATGAATATGTGCTGGTGTTACATTCATAATTGTCTTTATTTCCTTTGGAATTCTGATTATTTAGTAAAAATAAATAAAAAACATTAAAAAATCCCATATTATGAAAATGTGCTGGTGTTACATTTATAATTGTCTTTTTTTCCTTTGGAATTCAGATTATTTAGTAAAAAAATAAATACATTTAAAAAATCCCATATTGTGAATACGTGCTTGTGTTACATTTATAATTGTCTTTTTTCCTTTGGAATTCAGATTATTTAGTAAAAATAAAGAAATACATACATTTAAAAAAAATCCCATATTGTGAACATGTGCTTGTGTTACATTTATAATTGCCTTTTTTTCCTTTGGAATTCAGATTATTTAGTAAAAATAAATAAATACAATCCCATATTGTGAATATGTGCTTGTGTTACATTTATAATTGTCTTTTTTTCTTTTGGAATTCAGATTATTTAGTAAAAAAAAATTAAATCTTTTTTTTTTAAATCCCATATTGTGAATATGTGCTTGTGTTACATTTATAATTGTCTTTTTTTCCTTTGGAATTCTGATTATTTAGTAAAAAATAAAAATCCCAAATTTTGAATATGTGCTTGTGTTGCATTTATAGTTGTCTTTTTTTCCTTTGGAATTCAGATTATTTAGTAAAAAAAATTTAAATAAAATAAAATAAATCCTATATTGTGAATATGTGCTTGTGTTACATTTATAATTGTCTTTTTTTCCTTTGGAATTCAGATTATTTAGTAAAAATAAATAAATAAATAAAATCCCATATTGTGAATATGTGCTTGTGTTACATATATAATTGTCTTTTTTTCCTTTGTAATTCAGATTATTTAGTAAAAATAAATAAATACATACATAAAAAAAATCCCATATTGTGAATATGTGCTTGTGTTACACTTATAATTGCCTTTTTTCCTTTGGAATTCAGATTATTTAGTAAAAATAAATTAAAAAAAATAAAAAAATCCCATATTGTGAATATGTGCTTGTGTTACATTCATAATTGTCTTTATTTCCTTTGGAATTCTGATTATTTAGTAAAAATAAATAAAAAACATTAAAAAATCCCATATTATGAAAATGTGCTGGTGTTACATTTATAATTGTCTTTTTTTCCTTTGGAATTCAGATTATTTAGTAAAAAAATTAATACATTTCAAAAATCCCATATTGTGAATACGTGCTTGTGTTACATTTATAATTGTCTTTTTTCCTTTGGAATTCAGATTATTTAGTAAAAATAAAGAAATACATACATTTAAAAAAAATCCCATATTGTGAACATGTGCTTGTGTTACATTTATAATTGCCTTTTTTTCCTTTGGAATTCAGATTATTTAGTAAAAATAAATAAATACAATCCCATATTGTGAATATGTGCTTGTGTTACATTTATAATTGTCTTTTTTTCTTTTGGAATTCAGATTATTTAGTAAAAAAAAATTAAATCTTTTTTTTTTATATCCCATATTGTGAATATGTGCTTGTGTTACATTTATAATTGTCTTTTTTTCCTTTGGAATTCTGATTATTTAGTAAAAAATAAAAAATAAATACATTTTAAAAATCCCATATTGTGAATATGTGCTTGTGTTACATTTATAATTGTCTTTTTTTCCTTTAGAATTCAGATTATTAAGTAAAAAATAAATTACAAAAATAAATAAATACATTTAAAAAATCCCATATCGTGAATATGTGCTTGTGTTACATTTATAATGGTCTTTTTTTCCTTTGTAATTCAGATTATTTAGTACAAATTTAAAAAATCCCATATTGTGAATATGTGCTTGTGTTACATTTATAATTGCCTTTTTTTCCTTCGGAATTCAGATTATTTAGTAAAAATAAATAAATAAAATCCCATATTGTGAATATGTGCTTGTGTTACATTTATAATTGTCTTTTTTTCTTTTGGAATTCAGATTATTTAGTAAAAAAAAAATTAAATCATTTTTTAAAAAATCCCATATTGTGAATATGTGCTTGTGTTACATTTATAATTGTCTTTTTTTCCTTTGGAATTCTGATTATTTAGTAAAAAATAAAAAATAAATACATTTTAAAAATCCCATATTGTGAATATGTGCTTGTGTTACATTTATAATTGTCTTTTTTTCCTTTAGAATTCAGATTATTAAGTAAAAAATAAATTACAAAAATAAATAAATACATTTAAAAAATCCCATATCGTGAATATGTCCTTGTGTTACATTTATAATGGTCTTTTTTTCCTTTGTAATTCAGATTATTTTGTAAAAATAAAAAAAATCCCATATTGTGAATATGTGCTTGTGTTACATTTATATATATTTTTTTTCCTTTGGAATTCTGATTATTTAGTAAAAAAAATAAATAAATAAATAAAATCCCATATTGTGAATATGTGCTTGTGTTACATTTATAATTGTCTTTTTTTCTTTTGGAATTCAGATTATTTAGTAAAAAAAAATTAAATATTTTTTTAAAAAATCCCATATTGTGAATATGTGCTTGTGTTACACTTCTAATAGTCTTTTTTTCCTTTGGAATTCTGATTATTTAGTTAAAAAAAAATTAAGAAAATAAATAAAATCTCTTATTATGAATATGTGCTTTTGTAACATTTATAATTGTCTTTTTTTTCCTTTGGAATTCAGATTTTTAATTTAAAAAATACATTAATTAATAAATACAAATAAAAAAATCCCATATTGCTTTATTTTGAAGTCCAGCCTGCGCCACATCCTGGCATCCGTCTGCCAGCTTGACCGCGTATAGAAGATGGCTGCAGCGAACACGGTGCGAGGAGTGCGGGGTTGGAGGAGTGAAGTGTAAGGAGGAAGAAAAAGTGGGTGGGACACTTCCTGTTTATGGCAAATCACGTGACTATGGGAGGGGCGTGGCCGAGTCTTGCATGAATGACTCTGTGAGGGGAAGTTGAAGTACATTAGTGGGTTTTTCCCCAAATGAAACATTTATTTATTCCTCTCAAAAAGTAGAGCTGTGGACAATAAATGATGGAGAGTTCAAAGGTCACGTCACTTAACTCTTTCAACCCCAATTTTGACCTTTTGACGAGTCGGCAGTTGTCGTTACTAATCCGGCGACAACAGGTTTGTTATTGTCACGCTCACAGCTGCTGGCGGCGTGACGGAACATGAGAGACGTGGCGCAGCAGACACTATTTTCTCATCAAATAATCTCCATTAATAGACGCTGAGTGCACTGACAAATAATCTCCATTAATATCTGTGAGTGCACTGACAAATACTCTCCATTAATAGATGCTGAGTGCACTGACAAATTATCTCCATTAATAGATGCTGAGTGCACTGACAAATAATCTCCATTAATAGATGTGAGTGCACTGACAAATAATCTCCATTAATATCTGTGAGTGCACTGACAAATAATCTCCATTAATAGATGCTGAGTGCACTGACAAATAATCTCCATTAATAGATGCTGAGTGCACTGACAAATAATCTCCATTAATAGACGCTGAGTGCACTGACAAATAATCTCCATTAATATCTGTGAGTGCACTGACAAATACTCTCCATTAATAGATGCTGAGTGCACTGACAAATTATCTCCATTAATAGATGCTGAGTGCACTGACAAATAATCTCCATTAATAGATGTGAGTGCACTGACAAATAATCTCCATTAATATCTGTGAGTGCACTGACAAATAATCTCCATTAATAGATGCTGAGTGCACTGACAAATAATCTCCATTAATAGATGCTGAGTGCACTGACAAATAATCTCCATTAATAGATGTGAGTGCACTGACAAATAATCTCCATTAATATCTGTGAGTGCACTGACAAATAATCTCCATTAATAGATTTGAGTGCACTGACAAATCATCTCCATTAATATCTGTGAGTGCACTGACAAATAATCTCCATTAATAGATGCTGAGTGCACTGACAAATTATCTCCATTAATAGATGCTGAGTGCACTGACAAATAATCTCCATTAATAGATGTGAGTGCACTGACAAATAATCTCCATTAATATCTGTGAGTGCACTGACAAATAATCTCCATTAATAGATTTGAGTGCACTGACAAATCATCTCCATTAATAGATGCTGAGTGCACTGACAAATTATCTCCATTAATAGATGCTGAGTGCACTGACAAATAATCTCCATTAATAGATGTGAGTGCACTGACAAATTATCTCCATTAATAGATGTGAGTGCACTGACAAATAATGTCATGACTGTTTGCACAATGAGCAGGTTTAGGTGAAAAGGGGCGGAGCCTGGCCTGTTTCCAGCTGACCTAACTGAAACAATTGAGTTTAGTTTAGTTACCATGAATTTACCATGAATTGATTAACGTGGACTCCGACTTAAACAAGTTGAACAACTTATTGGGGTGTTACCATTTAGTGGTCAATTGTACGGAATATGTACTGTACTGTGCAATCTACTAATACACGTTTCAATCAAGTTTAGTTTATTTTATTTTATTTTATTTTATTTTATTTTATTTTATTTTATTTTATTTTATTTTATTTTCTCTATTTTTCTTTACTTTTCTTTTCCTTACTTTTCTTTTCCTTTCTTTTATTGTTTCATTTTCTTTTGATTTATTTTATTTTATTTTATTTTATTTTATTTTATTTTATTTTATTTTATTTTATTTTATTTTATTTTATTTTATTTTATTTTATTTTATTTTATTTTATTTCATTTTATTTCGTTTTCTTTCCTGTTTTTATTTTGTTTTCTTTTGTTTTCTTTTATTTGCTTTTGTTTACTTTTCTTTTTTCCTCTTATTTTGCTTTGTTTTCTTTTGTTTTCTTTCCTTTTATTTTATTTTATTTTTTCCTTTTATTGTGATTTCTTTTCTTTTCTTTTAGTTAATTTTATTTTAACTAATTTTATTTTATTCTCTTTTCTTTTCTTTTTATTTCTTTTCTTTTCTTTTCTTTCTTCCTTTTATTTTTGTTTTTTTTCTTTTCTTTTCTTTTCTTTTCTTTTCTTTTATTTACTTTTTTTTACTCTTCTTTTGCTTTGTTTTCTTTTCTTTTCTTGTTTCCTTTTCTTTTGCTTTGTCTTCTTTTATTTTTTCCCCTTTTTTTCTTTTCTTTTCTTTCATTTTCTTCTCTTTTATTTTCCTTTCTCATCTTTTCTTTTCTTTTCCTTTTTTTTATTTTCTTGTCTTGTCTTTTGTTTTCTTTTGTTTTCTTGTTTAATTTTATTTTGCTTAGTTTTCTTTTCTTTTCTTTTCTTTTCTTTTCTTTTCTTTTCTTTTCTTTTATTTTCTTTTCTTTTCTTTTCTTTTCTTTTCTTTTCTTTTCTTTTCTTTTCTTTTCTTTTCTTTTCTTTTCTCTTCTCTACACACAGTAGGAGGATACAATAGCTCACCGCTAACAGCAAGCTAGCGCTCCTCAATGTAAACAAATGGGTGGATCTACACATACATCCACTGTAACGATACCAGGTACAAGAGCTCTATCTAGTCGATACTACAATGATTACATGGATATTTTTTATTGTCATGAAATCTTTTGTCATTTTTTATTGTTTATAAAGTTAGCAAATCAGGATCCTGTAACTACTTGGTATCGGATCCATACCTAAATGTTTGGTATCATCCAAAACTCATGTAAAGTATCAAAGAAGATAAGAATAAGTGATTATTACATTTTAACAGAAGTGTAGATAGAACATGTTAAAACAGAAAATAAGCAGATATTAACAGTAAATGAACAAGTAGATTAATAATCCATTTTCTACTGCTTGTCCCTCATAATTTGGACAAAATAATTTGCAACCAGTTTGCTTACTAAAAGACAAATTGTCTAGTATGTGCACTATTTTATTTAAGGCCAGAATTGTTGTTTAATTGCAATAATAAACCTATGTTTAATGTATCATGAGAGTTGATGTTCAAATAAAGCCAATAATGACATTTTCTCGTGGTCCCCTTTATTTTGAAAAGCATGGATACTGGTACCAAAATGTTGCTATCGGAACTGTAAGCCACTTTGAGAACTTTTAGGGCCAGGCAAAGAAAATGTTTAGTGATGACATAAGAACAACTTTGGTGGATCTTCTCCTGTTGATGGCTGCAGGCGACATTATGTACAGTGTGTGTGTGTGTGTGTGTGTGTGTGTGTGTGTGTGTGTGTGTGTGTGTGTGTGTGTGTGTGTGTGTGTGTGTGTGTGTGTGTGTGTGTGTGTGTGTGTGTGTGTGTGTGTGTGTGTGTGTGTGTGTGTGTGTGTGTCCTACCTGTAAGACTTGTTGAGCGTGCACGTCACAGACTGCAGCTTGTTTTGTGTCGTGACAATGCAAGTCATCCAGAAAGTGTTGGAAAAACGCACAAAATGTGTCAGAGTTGACAACAGAAGACTATTAAAGCACAAATATACTTCCACAAAGTCATGACTATTTGTTACCGTTTATAAAGTGACCAAGTTTAGGGGAAAGGGGCGGAGCCTAGTCTGTTTCCAGCTGACCTAACATGAAACAATAAAGTTTAGTTTAGTTTAGTTTAGTTTAGTTTAGTTTAGTTTAGTTTAGTCTAGTTTCTGTGTTTTTGTTTTCTTTTTCCTTTTATTTTGCTTTGCTTTAATTTGACATACTTTGTGTTTTTGTATTTTATTGTATTTTTTATTTTTATTTTATTTTATTTTATTTTATTTTATTTATTTATTTATTTATTTATTTATTTTTATTTAATTAAATTTAACTTAATTTAGTTTAGTTTAGTTTAGTTTAGTTTTATGGTATTTAGTTTGGTTTTGTTTTGTTTTATTTTATTTTATTTTGTCTTATTTTGTGTTATTTGTTTTTCTTTTATTTAGTGTTTGTTTGTTTTTGTTTTTTGTTCTGTTTGTTTTTTGGGGGCTTTTGTCTTTTTTTTGTCTTTTGTTTTGTTTTATTTTATGTTATTTTGTTGTGTTTTGGGTTTTTTTTTTGTTTTGTCTTGTTGTATTTTATTTTACTTTGCCTTATTTGTTTTTGTTTCATTTTGTTTTTGTTTTGTTTTATTGTTGTTTTGTTTTAGTTTTTTTGGTTTTTGTTTTGTTTTAATTTATTTGAATTTATCGTATTTGTTTTTGTTTTGTTTTGTTTTGTTTTGTTTTGTTTTGTTTTTTTGTTTTTGTTTTCTTGTTTTGTTGTCTTTTGTTTTGTTTTGTTTTATGTTATTTTGTTGTGTTTTGTTGTTTTGTTTTGTCTTGTCTTGTTTTATTTTATTTTATTTTGTCTTATTTGTTTTTGTTTCATTTTGGGGTTTTTTTGTTTTCATTTATTTTATTTTATCGTATTTGTTTTTGTTTTGTTTTGTTTTGTTTTGTTTTTTGTTTTCTTGTTTTTTTGTTTTGTTGTCTTGTTTTGTTTTGTTATTTTGTTGTGTTTTGTTTTGTCTTGTCTTGTTTAATTTTATTTCATTTTGTCTTATTTGTTTTTGTTTCATTTTGTTTTTGTTTTGTTTTGTTTTGCTTTGCTTTGTTTTGTTTTTTGTTTCGTGTTGTTTTGGTTTGTTTTGTTTTCGTTTCGATTTGTTTCAATTCGTTACGATTTGATTTGCCTTGCTTTGTTGTTTTGTTTTGTATTTTCCATCTTCTTCCACCTATCCGAGGTGGGGTCGCGGGGGAAGCAGCCTAAGCAGGGAAGCCCAGACCTCCTTCTCCACAGCTTCTCCACCCAGCTCCTCCCAGGAGATCCAGAGGCGTTCCCGAGCCAGCTGAGAGACATAGTCTTCCCAGCGTGTCCTGGGTCTTCCTCGTGACCTCCTAGTCATCAGACGTGCCCAAAACACCTCCACAGGGAGGCGTTCGGGTGGCAGCCTGACCAGATGCCCGAACCACCTTATCTGGCTCCTCTCCAGGTGGAGGAGCATCGGCTTTACTTAGAGCTCGTCCTGATTGACACAACGTCTCACCCTATCTCTGAGGGAGAGTCCCACCACCGTACCAAAGAAACTCATTTCGGTCGCTTGTACCCGAGATCTTGTCCTTTTGGTCGAAACCCAAAACTCATGACCATAGGTGAGGATAGGAAGATCCACCGGTAAATTGAGATCTTTGCCTCAGGCTCAGCTCCCTCTTCTCCAGACCTGTCCAGAGTCCGCATCTCTGCCGACGACGCACTGATCCGTCTGTCGATCCCATTCGTGAACAAGAACTCATGAACACATGAACTCCTCCGCTTTGAGCGGAGTGTCATTCCACCCTTGTCCGGGCTAAAACCACAGACTCGGGACTCAGAGGTGCTGAATCTTCACACTCGGCTGCGAACCGATCCAGTGAGATTTGAAGATCAGCCACCAAAGCGGATCCCCTCAACGTCCTGACTGCGCCTCTAGAAATCCTGTCCATAAAAGTTTTGAACAAAACCACTGACAAAAGACAGCCCATGGCAAAGTCCAACCCTCACTGGTAACAGATCCGACTTACAATGCGGACCAAGTTCTGACCTCTGCCACCGATCAGACAGGGAGCGGCCCGCCGCAATCAGACGGTCCGATACCCCGCATTCCTATAGAACGCCCATCAGGACATCCGAGGGACACGGTCCAGTGCCTTCTTGAAGTCCACAGAACACATGTAGACCGGTTAGGCAAACCAGGACCATGACGAGAGTATAGAGCTGGTCCAGAAACAACACCATTGTTATATTTATGGTAGAACTCCGGCAAATTAGTTGCTAGTTTTCTTTAACCTTAAAATCTACTGTCGTTTTTACAGTGCATGACTACCGGTATAACTAGGCGCAGTCAGGGTGTTGAGGGGATCCGGTTTGGTGGCTGCAGGATTAGGTCTCTGCTTTTTGCAGATGATGGGGTCCTGATGGCTTCAACTGGCCAGGATCTTCAGATCTCCCTGGGTCGGTTCGCAGCCGAGTGTGAAGCGACTGGGATGAGAATCAGCACCTCCGAGTCCGAGTCCGTGGTTCTCGCCCGGAAAAGGGCGGAGTGCCATCTCCGGGTTGGGGAAGAGACCCTGCCCCATGTGGAGGAGTTCAAGTACCTCGGAGTCTTGTTCACGAGTGAGGGAAGAGTGGATCGTTGGATCGGTGCGGCGTCTTCAGTAATGCGGAAGCTGTATCGATCCGTTGTGGTGAAGAAGGAGCTGAGCCGGAAGGCAAAGCTCTCAATTTACCGGTCGATCTACGTTCCCATCCTCACCTATGGTCATGAGCTTTGGGTTATGACCGAAAGGACAAGATCACGGTGTGAGGAGGCGCACCGGGGCCGACTCCGAGATGGGGGCGAGGAAGCAGAGAGGCGGGGCGCGCCGGGACCGGCTCCGAGATGGACGGCAGGTGCGTGGATCGCCCACCTCGGCGCAATTCTATAATCACCTGTCAGGGTGTGAAAGGGCAGCAGCAGAGAAGGACGGGGCAGAAGGAGTTGGAGAGCCAACAGCAGTGCATGCAGAGCGAAAGCGACCGAGGGCGAGACGGAGGCGATGACGCGGGAGGCTGAAAAGCAACCGAAGAGCGAGCAGTGGGAGGAGGTCCTGAAAAGCGACCCAACGAAGGACGAAGGTTTATTGAAAGAATAAAACAAAGTCACGAAACTGCTCGCCGTCATGTCAATTCTTGGTGGTCCATGGAACCCGGAGGGAGGTAGACCTCCACACACGTGTACAAGCGGCCGAAATGAGTTTCCTCCGCCGGGTGGCGGGTCTCTCCCTTAGAGATAGGGTGAGAAGCTCTGTCATCCGGGAGGAGCTCAAAGTAAAGCCGCTGCTCCTCCACATGGAGAGGAGCCAGATGAGGTGGTTCGGGCATCTGGTCAGGATGCCACCCGAACGCCTCCCGAGGGAGGTGTTTAGGGTACGTCCGACCGGTAGGAGGCCACGGGGAAGACCCAGGACACGTTGGGAAGACTATGTCTCCCGGCTGGCCTGGGAACGCCTCGGGATCCCCCGGGAGGAGCTGGACGAAGTGGCTGGGGAGAGGGAAGTCTGGGCTTCCCTGCTTAGGCTGCTGCCCCCTTTTCTTTTAACCGTAAAATGTTATTTTTACAGTGCTTTAGCATAGAAAAACAAACTTTTTCCTCAAGTCCCACTTAAAACACAAGATGTGAGCACAGGTTGGACAAAACCATCATCCAACATTAACACCTGACTGACAGTTCTCTTGCCTTACAACATTGTCATCTAGTGGACACAAAGCCTCATTACAGGATTCCTTCACCAAGGGCTCAACCGACAGATACTGTAGATTGAAAGCTCTATGGAAATAGTTTTTTTCTTCTAGACGTTTCGACGCCTTTTTGAGGTCTTAACATGTAGGAAAAGTCCCCAGTTCGTCACCCCGATGAATCAAATGGCAGCCCTGATAGATAGACACATCATCTTTATGCCACATTGCTGCAGTTCTCACTCTTGTCCACTAGATGTCGCCAAAGACCGCTGATACGCTCACAAAGCACATATAATCCTTCTTACATAAACAATGTTTTGCTTTACATAAATACAAATATTGAAATAGGGTAAAAAGCTGTTTTGTAACAAGACAGTTTTAATGTTCATTTTCTTATTTACATAAATATAAACAAATACAAATATAAACAGTAATAATGTGTTAAGTGACGAGAAAGTTTTAATGTTTGATTTTTGTATTTATATAAGTAAAAATACAAAAAATACAACAACAAAAAGGCTAAAAAGGCTTGATGTAACGAGAAATTTTAAATGTTGGATTTTTTATATATAAACAAGTACAAAAAAAA
Source organism: Entelurus aequoreus (assembly GCF_033978785.1). Lineage (NCBI taxonomy): Eukaryota > Metazoa > Chordata > Actinopteri > Syngnathiformes > Syngnathidae > Entelurus > Entelurus aequoreus. The sequence continues at coordinate 8,245,300 of NC_084735.1, forward strand.
CTGTAAAAAAGGTGTTACGTATCGAGAAAGTTGAAATGTTTATTTTTTATATTTATAAAAAAATACAAAAAACAGTAAAAAGGTCAAAAAGCCATGATGTAACCAGACAGTTCACGTGTTAGATTTTTTTCTCTACATACAAAAAATGTATAAAAATAACAGCAAAAAAGAGTTATGTAACAAGAACTTTTAAATGTTAGATTTTTTTCTTTATATTAAAAAAAAACAGTAAAAAGGTGTTGTGTAACGCATAAGTTTTAATGTTAGATTTTTTTCTTTATATAAAAAAATACAAAAATAACAGTAAAAAAGTTAAGGGATGCAACAGGAAACTTTAAATGTTTTGTTTTTTTTCACGTTAAAACGTTAAAAAGGCGTGATGTAACCAGAAAGTTTAGATGTTTGATTTTTTTCTTTGTGTAGAGAAAATACTACAAAAAATGTAAAAAAAAAAAAAAAAAGCGAGTATGTTTTCTTTGTATAAATATAAACACATTTAAAAAAACTGTAAAAAAGCAATGATTTTTTCTTTGAATATAAATACAAAAAACAGTAAAATGGCGTAATGTAACGCGTAGGTTTTAATGTTAGATTTTTTTCTTCATATAAACAAATACAAAAAAAACAGTAACAAAGTTAAGTGATGTAACTAGAAAGTTTAAATGTTTTGAAGGTTTTTTTCTTTATATATAAACAAGTAAAATATTTTTTTTAAAACAGTAAAAAAAAGTTAAGTGATGTAACAGGAAAGTTTTAAAGTTTTTTTTTCTTCATATATAAACAAGTAAAAAAAAATTTTTTTTAAACAGTAATAAAGTTAGATGTAACGAGATAGTTTAAATGTTTTAAAGTTTTTTTTCTTCATGTATAAACAACTAAAATATATTGTTTTTAAAAGTTAAGTAATGTCACTAGAAAGTTCAAATGTTTAGAATTTTTTTTCTTCATATATAAACAAGTAAAATATTTACAAAACAGTAAAAAAGTTAAGTGATGAAAATAGTTCAAATTTATTTTTCTTCATATATAAACAAGTAAAATATTTAAAAAACAGTAAAAAAAAAGTTAAGTAATGTCACTAGAAAGTTTAAATGTTTAGAATTGTTTTTCTTCATATATAAACAAGTAAAATATTTTTTAAAAACAGTAAAAAAAAAAGGTAAGTGATGTAACAGGAAAGTTTGTTTAAAAGTTTGTTTTTCTTCATATATAAACAAGTAAAATATTTTTAAAAAACAGTAAAAAGGTTAGCTGTAACGACATAGTTTAAATCTATTAAAGTTGTCTTTTCTTCATATATAAACAAGTAAAATATTAAAAAAAAGTAAAAAAAAAAGTTAAGTAATGTCACTTGAAAGTTTAAATGTTTTAAAGTTTTTTCTTCATATATAAACAAGTAAAATATTTAATAAACAATAAAAAAATGAAGTGATGTAAATCATTTTAAATGTTTTTTTCTTCATATATAAACAAGTAAAATATTTTAAAAAAAACAGTAAAGTAAAATATTTTTTAAAAACCGTAAAAAAGTTAAGTTTTGTAACAGGAAAGTTTAAATGTTTTAAAGTTTTTTTTTCTTCAAATATTAACAAGTAAAATATTTTTTTAAGAACAGTAAAAAAGTTAGATGTAGCGAGATAGTTTAAATGTATTGAAGTTTTCTTTTCTTCATATATAAACAAGTAAAATATAAAAAAACAGTAAAAAAAAAAGTTAAGTTTAAATGTTTTGAAGTTTTTTTTTCTTCATATATAAACAAGTAAAATATTTAAAAAAACAATAACAAAGTTAAGTGATGTAAATAGTTTTAAATGTTTTTTTCTTTATACATATAAACATGTAAATGATATATTTTTTAAAACAGTAAAAAAAGGTAAGTGATGTAACTAGAAAGTTTGAATGTGTTGAAGTTTTTTTCTTCATATATAAACAAGTAAAATATTTAAAAAACAGTATAAAAGTTAAGTGATGTAAATAGTTTAAATGTTTTTTTCATCATATATAAACAAGTAAAATATTTAAAAAATAGTAAAAAAGTTAAGTGATGTAAATAGATTAAATGTTTTTTTCTTCATATATAAACAAGTAAAATATTTTTTAAAAACAGTACAAAAGGTAAGTGATGTAACTAGAAAGTTTAAATGTGTTGAAGTTTTTTTCTTCATGTATAAACAAGTAAAATATTTAAAAAACAGTAAAAAAAAAATTAAAGTGATGTAAATAGTTTAAATGTTTTTTTTCATATATAAACAAGTAAAATATTTTTAAAAAACAGTACAAAAGGTAAGTGATGCAACTAGAAAGTTTAAATGTGTTGAAGTTTCATTCTTTATATACAAACAAGTAAAATATTTTTTTAAAATAGTAAAAAAAAAAGTTAAGTGATGTAAATAGTTTAAATGTTTTTTTCTTCATATATAAACAAGTAAAATATATATATATTTAAAACAGTAAAAACGATAAAGTGATGTAACTAGAAAGTTTAAATGTGTTGGTTTTTTTTCTTCATATATAAACAAGTAAAATATTTAAAAAACAGTAAAAAAATTAAGTGATGTAAATAGTTTAAATGTTTTTTCTTCATATATAAACAAGTAAAGTATTTAAAAAACAATAAAAAAGATAAGTGATGTAACTAGAAAGTTTAAATGTGTTGAATTTTTTTCTTCATATATAAACAAGTAAAATATTTTTAAAAAACAGTACAAAAGGTAAGTGATGTAACTAGAAAGTTTAAATGTGTTGAAGTTTCATTCTTTATATACAAACAAGTAAAATATTTTTTAAAAATAGTAAAAAAAAAAAGTTAAGTGATGTAAATAGTTTAAATGTTTTTTTCTTCATATGTAAACAAGTAAAATATATATATATTTAAAACAGTAAAAAAGATAAAGTGATGTAACTAGAAAGTTTAAATGTGTTGGGTTTTTTTCTTCATATATAAACAAGTAAAATATTTAAAAAACAGTAAAAAAATTAAGTGATGTAAATAGTTTAAATGTTTTTTCTTCATATATAAACAAGTAAAGTATTTAAAAAACAATAAAAAAAGTTAAGTGATGTAACTAGAAAGTTTAAATGTTTATATATGAAAAAAAAAACTTAAACAAGTAAAATATTTTTTTTAAAACAGTAAAAAAGGTAAGTGATGTAACTAGAAAGTTTAAATGTGTTGGAAGTTTTTTTCTCTTCATATATAAACAAGCAAAATATTTAAAAAAAACAGTAAAAAAGTTAAATGATGTAAATAGTTAAATGTTTTTTTCTTCATATATAAACAAGTCAAATATTTTTTGTTTAAACAGTAAAGAAGTTAAGTGATGCAACTAGGAAGTTTAAATGTGTTGGAAATATTTTCTTCTTCATATATAAACAAGTAAAATATTTTTAAAAACAGTTAAAAAGTTAAGTGATGTAAATAGTTTAAATGTTTTTTTCTTCATATATAAACAAGTAAAATATTTTTAAAAAACAGTAAAAAACTTAAGTGATGTAAATAGTTTAAATGTTTTTTTCTTCATATATAAACAAAGTAAAATATTTTTTTAAAAACGGTAAAAAAAAAAAAAGGTAAGTGATGTAACTAGAAAGTTTAAATGTGGTGAAGTTTTTTTTCCTTCATATATAAACAAGTAAAATATTTTAAAAAACAGTAAAAAAAAAAAAAGTTAAGTGATGTAAATAGTTTAAATATTTTTTTCTTCTAATATAAACAAGTAAAATATTTTTAAAAAACAGTAAAAAAAAGTTAAGTGATGTAACTTGAAAGTTTAAATGTTTATATATGAAGAAAAAAAACTTAAACAAGTAAAATATTTTTAAAAACAGTAAAAAAGGTAAGTGATGTAACTACAAAGTTTAAATGTCTTGAAGTTTTTTTTCTTCATATATAAACAAGGAAAAAAAGTAAAGTTAAGTGATGTAACTAGACAGTTTAAAATGTTTATATATGAAGAAAAAAAAACTTAAACAAGTAAAATATTTTTTTAAAAACATTAAAAAAGGTAAATGATGTAACTAGAAAGTTTAAATGTGTTGAAGTTTTTTTTCTTCATATATAAACAAGTAAAATATTTTTTTAAAACAGTAAAAAATTAGATGTAACGAAATAGTTTAAATGTTTTAAAGGTTTTTTTCTTCATATATCAACAAGTAAAATATTTCAAACAGTAAAAAAGTTAAGTGATGTAAATACTTTTAAATGTTTTTTTCTTTATACATAAACAAGTAAAATATTTCAAAAACAGTAAAAAAGTTAAGTGATGTAAATACTTTTAAATGTTTTTTTCTTCATATACAAACAAGTAAAATATTTCAAAAACAGTAAAAAAAATTAAGTGATGTAAATAGTTTTAAATTATTTTTCTTCATATAGAAACAAGTAAAATATTTTAAAAAATTAAAAATAAATAAAGTTAAGTGATGTAACTGGAAAGTTTATATGTGAAGAAAAAAAAAACTTAAACAAGTCAAATATTTTAAAAAACAGTCAAAAAGTTAAGTGATGTAACTAGAAAGTTTAAATGTGTTGAAGTTTTTTTTTTCATATATAAATAAGTAAAATATTTAAAAAACAGTAAAAAAAAAAAAAAGGTAAGTGATGTAACTCAAAAGTTTAAATGTTTATATATGAAGAAAAAAAAAACTTAGAACAAGTGAAATATTTAAAAAAAAAACAGTAAAAAAAAAAGGTAAGTGATTCAACTAGAAAGTTTAAATGTGTTGGAAGTTTTTTTTCTTTGTATATAAACAAGTCAAATATAATTTTTTTAAACGTAAAAAAGTTAAGTGATGTAAATAGTTTTAAATGTTTTTTTCTTCATATATAAACAAGTAAAATATTTTTTAAAAACAGTAAAAAGGTGTGAAGTAGCAAGAAACGTAAAATGTTAGATTATTTTCTAATATAATGTAAGCACCTTTTTCTTCATATATAAACAAGTAAAATATTTAAAAAACAGTAAAAAAAAGTTGAGTGATGTAAATAGTTTTAAATGTTTTTTTCTTTGTATATAAACAAGTAAAATATTTTTAAAAACAGTAAAAAAAAAGTTAAGCGATGTAAATAGTTTAAATGTTTTTTTCTTCATATATAAATAAGTAAAATATTTAAAAAACGGTAAAAAGGTAAGTGATGTAATAGTATAAATATTTTTTTCTTTATATATAAACAATTAAAATATTTAAAAAACAGTAAAAAAGTTAACTGATGTAAATAGTTTAAATGTTTTTTTCTTTATAAACAAGTAAAATATTTTTTAAAAACAGTAAAAAAAGGTAAGTGATGTAACTCAAAAGTTTAAAGGTTTATATATGAAGAAAAAAAAACTTAGAACATGTAAAATATTTTAAAAAACAGTTAAAAAAAAGGTAACTGATGCAACTAGAAAGTTTAAATGTGTTGAAGTTTTTTTTTGTTCGTATATAAACAACTAAAATGTTTTTTTTCAAACGTAAAAAAGTTAAGTGATGTAAATAGTTTTAAATGTTTTTTTCTTCATATATAAACAGGTAAAATATTTTTTAAAAACAGTAAAAAGGTGTGAAGTAGCAAGAAACATAAAATGTTTGATTATTTTCTAATATAATGTAAGCAACTTTTTCTTCATATATAAACAAGTAAAATATTTAAAAAACAGTAAAAAAGTTGAGTGATGTAAATAGTTTTAAATGTTTTTTTCTTCATATATAAACAAGTAAAATATTTTAAAAAAACAGTAAAAAAAAGTTGAGTGATGTAAATAGTTTAAATGTTTTTTTCTTCATATATAAATAAGTAAAATATTTTAAAAAACGGTAAAAAGGTAAGTGATGTAATAGTTTAAATATTTTTTTCTTCATATATAAACAATTAAAATATTTAAAAAACAGTAAAAAAGTTAAGTGATGTAAATAGTTTAAATGTTTTTTTCTTTATAAACAAGTAAAATATTTTTTAAAAACAGTAAAAAAAAAAAAAGGTAAGTGATGTAACTCAAAAGTTTAGAGGTTTATATATGAAGAAAAAAAAACTTAGAACATGTAAAATATTTTAAAAAACAGTAAAAAAAAATGTAAGTGATGCAACTAGAAAGTTTAAATGTGTTGAAGTTTTTTTCTTCTTCGTATATAAACAAGTAAAATATTTTTTTTCAAACGTAAAAGAGTTAAGTGATGTAAATAGTTTTAAATGTTTTTTTCTTCATATATAAACAAGTAAAATATTTTTTTCAAACGTAAAAGAGTTAAGTGATGTAAATAGTTTTAAATGTTTTTTCTTCATATATAAACAAGTAAAATATTTTTTAAAAACAGTAAAAAGGTGTGAAGTAGCAAGAAACGTATAATATAATGTAAGCAATTTTTTCTTCATATATAAACAAGTAAAATATTTTAAAAAACAGTAAAAAAGTTGAGTGATGTAAATAGTTTTAAATGTTTTTTTCTTCATATATAAACAAGTAAAATATTTTAAAAAACAGTAAAAAAAAGTTGAGTGATGTAGTTTTAAATATTTTTTTCTTCATATATAAACAAGTAAAATATTTCAAAAAACAGTAAAAAGGTGTGAAGTAGCAAGAAATGTCAAATGTTAGATTGATTTCTAGCATAATGTACGCAACTTTTTCTTCATATATAAACAAGTTAAATATTTTTTAAAAAACAGTAAAAAAGCTAAGTGATGTAAATAGTTTAAATGTTTTTTCTTCATATATAAACAAGTAAAATATTTAAAAAACAGTAAAAAGGTAAGTGATGTAGTTTAAAAAAAAATTTCTTACTTATATAAACAAGTAAAATATTTTAAAAAGAAAACAGTAAAAAAGTTAAGTGCTGTAACTATAAAGTTTAAATGTTTATAAATGAAGAAAAAAAACTTAAGTAAAATATTTCAAAAAACAGTAAAAAGGTGTGAAGTAGCAAGAAATGTCAAATGTTAGATTAATTTCTAATATAATGTACGCAACTTTTTCTTCATATATAAACAAGTTAAATATTAAAAAAAACAGTAAAAAAGCTAAGTGATGTAAATAGTTTAAATGTTTTTTCTTCATATATAAACAAGTAAAATATTTAAAAAACAGTAAAAAGGTAAGTGATGTAGTTTAAATGTTTTTTCTTATATAAACAAGTAAAATATTTTAAAAAGAAAACAGTAAAAAAGTTAAGTGATGTAACTATAAAGTTTAAATGTTTATATATGAAGAAAAAAAACTTAAGTAAAATATTTCAAAAAACAGTAAAAAGGTGTGAAGTAGCAAGAAATGTCAAATGTTAGATTAATTTCTCATATAATGTACGCAACTTTTTCTTCATATATAAACAAGTTAAATATTTTTTAAAAAAACAGTAAAAAAAGCTAAGTGATGTAAATAGTTTAAATGTTTTTTCTTCATATATAAACAAGTAAAATATTTAAAAAACAGTAAAAAGGTAAGTGATGTAGTTTAAATGTTTTTTTCTTACTTATATAAACAAGTAAAATATTTAAAAAAGAAAACGGTAAAAAAGTTAAGTGATGCAACTATAAAGTTTAAATGTTTATATATGAAGAAAAAAAACTTAAGTAAAATATTTCAAAAAACAGTAAAAAGGTGTGAAGTAGCAAGAAATGTCAAATGTTAAGATTAATTTCTAATATAATGTACGCAACTTTTTCTTCATATATAAACAAGTTAAATATTTTAAAAAAAACAGTAAAAAAAGCTAAGTGATGTAAATAGTTTAAATGTTTTTTCTTCATATATAAACAAGTAAAATATTTAAAAATCAGTAAAAAGGTAAGTGATGTAGTTTAAATGTTTTTTCTTACTTATATAAACAAGTAAAATATTTTAAAAAGAAAACAGTAAAAAAGTTAAGTGATGTAACTATAAAGTTTAAATGTTTATATATGAAGAAAAAAAACTAAGTAAAATATTTCAAAAAACAGTAAAAAGGTGTGAAGTAGCAAGAAATGTCAAATGTTAGATTAATTTCTAATATAATGTACGCAACTTTTTCTTCATATATAAACAAGTTAAATATTTTTTTAAAAAACAGTAAAAAAAAGTTAAGTGATGTTAATAGTTTAAATGTTTTGTTCTTCATGTATAAAGTTTTAAAAAAAAAAGCTAAGTGATGTAACTAGAAAGTTTAATTGTGTTGGTTTTTTCTTCATATATAAACAAGTAAAATATTTAAAAAACGGTAAAAAAGTTAAGTGATGTAAATAGTTTAAATGTTTATTTCTTCATATATAAACAAGTAAAATATTTACAAAAGAAAACGGTAAAAAAGTTAAGTGATGTAACTATAAAGTTTAAATGTTTATATATGAAGAAAAAAAACTAAGTAAAATATTTCAAAAAACAGTAAAAAGGTGTGAAGTAGCAAGAAATGTCAAATGTTAGATTAATTTCTAATATAATGTACGCAACTTTTTCTTCATATATAAACAAGTTAAAAAAAAAATTAAAAAACAGTAAAAAAAAGTTAAGTGATGTTAATATTTTAAATGTTTTGTTCTTCATGTATAAAGTTAAAAAAAAAAGCTAAGTGATGCAACTAGAAAGTTTAAATGTGTTGAAGTTTTTTTCTTCATATATAAACAACTAAAATATTTAAAAAACGGTAAAAAAGTTAAATGATGTAAATAGTTTAAATGTTTATTTCTTCATATATAAACAAGTAAAATATTTAAAAAAATACAGTATAAAAGGGAAGTGATGTAATAGTTTAAATATTTTTTTCTTCATATACAAACAAATATTTAAAAAAATACAGTAAAAAAGGTAAGTGATGTACCTAGAAAGTTTAAATGTGTTGAAGTTTTTTTTCTTCATATATAAACAAGTAAAATATTTAAAAAAACAGTAAAGAAGTTAAGCGATGTTTATACAGTATGAAGGGAAAAAAAACAAGTACAATATTTTTAAAAAAACAGTAAAAAGCTTTGAAATAGCAAGAAATGTCAAATGTCAAGATTATTTTCTAATATAATGTAAGTAACTTCTTCCAATAACATTATTGTGACAACTTACTAACTATATTGTTAGCATTAAGTCAACATTTTAAAGTGCTCGTCCTCCATTGAACAAACGGCGTTATTAAAAAAATGTTTATTGACATCAGAAGCAATTTAAATTTGAACAATAAAGCAGACTTTGCTATTACAGTGGTACATAAAGATCAGCACAACTGATACGTCAATTGTCAGAGAACGAGGAAATGAAAAAGACAAAGAAAAAAACACTCAAGATCCTTTTTTGTTGTTTTTTTGTTTTAAGCGCTGTGCACATGGAGCTAGGCTAAGTACGGTAAGCCCTAGGGCGGGGTAGGTGGAGGACAGGGCAGGGTGGGTGGAGGACATGGCAGGGTGGGTGGAGGACATGAAGGCCTAGGGCGGGGTAGGTGGAGGACATGAAGGCCTAGGGCAGGGTAGATGGAGGACATTAAGTCCTAGGGCAGGGTGGGTGGAGGACATGAAGGCCTAGGGCATGGTAGGTGGAGGACATGGCAGGGTGGGTGGAGGACATGGCAGGGTGGGTGGAGGACATGAAGGCCTAGGGCAGGGTAGGTGGAGGACATGGCAGGGTAGATGGAGGACATGAAGGCCTAGGGTAGGGTAGGTGGAGGACATGAAGGCCTAGGTCAGGGTGGGTGGAGGACATGAAGCCCTACCTAGGGTAGGGTAGGTGGAGGACATGAAGGCCTAGGGCAGGGTAGATGGAGGACATGAAGTCCTAGGGCAGGGTAGGTGGAGGACATGAAGGCCTGGGGCAGGGTAGATGGAGGACATTAAGTCCTAGGGCAGGGTGGGTGGAGGACATGAAGGGTGGTGTTAACTTTACAAACAAACTGTACAGCATAAAAACAAGTGATATTCCTTCTTCGCCCCTCTGACACTTCCTTCTTCCAGGAGGTCGGGCGTGTGCACGGACGGGGTCGTGAAGCCTCGCTACTCGTCGTCGTCGTCGTCCTCGTCCTCGTCTTCGTCCTCCTCGTCGTCGTCATCGTCGTCGTCGTCGTCCTTCTTCTCCGCCTTGGCCGGCGCTTTGGCCGGAGCGCTGCCCGCCTTGCCCTTGGAGCGATACGCCGCCACGTCCTGCGGGGAACGGAGCGAGGGTCAGAGTGGAGTGAGGAGTCCGGACTTCTCCTCATGGCTTACCTTCTTGTACCAGACTCCTCCTCCTCCTGGCTTACCTTCTTGTACCAGGCTCCTCCTCCTGGCTTACCTTCTTGTACCAGACTCCTCCTCCTCCTCCTCCATGCTTACCTTCTTGTACTTCTCCTTCAGCTTGGCCGCCTTCTTCTCGTAGGGCTGCTTGTCCTCGGAGGCGGTGCCGTTCCACATCTCGCCCAGCTTCTTGGCCACGTCCCCGATGGTCAGGCCGGGACTCTCGCTCTTCACCTTGGGGCGGAACTCGGCGCAGAAGACGAAGAAGGCCGAGCTGGAACCACCCCCACCCAAAAGAAATTAAGTTATTAAGGGTGTCTTATATTAGGAGTGGACATTAGTGGTGTGAATGTTTGGACACCTATAATGATTTGATTCCGATGTTCAATTCAGAATTGATTCTTGAGTCAAACTGATTCTTGTAGTATTATTTGGAATAGACCAAAAAAAGTTGTTAAAGGGTGTCTTATATTAGGAGTGGACATTAGTGGTGTGAATGTTTGGACACCTATAACGATTCGATTCCGATGTTCAATTGAGAATCGATTCTTGAGTCAAACCGATTCTTGCAGTGTATTATTTGGAATAGACACCCAAAAAGAAGTTTCTAAGGACGTCTTATATTAGGAGTGGACATTAGTGGTGTGAATGTTTGGACACCTATAACGATTCGATTCCGATGTTCAATTGAGAATCGATTCTTGAGTCAAACCGATTCTTGCAGTGTATTATTTGGAATAGACCAAAAAACAAGAAGTTTCTAAAGACGTCTTATATTAGGAGTGGACATTAGTGGTGTGAATGTTTGGACACCTATAACGATTCAATTCCGATGTTCAATTGAGAATTGATTCTTGAGTCAAACCGATTCTTGCAGTGTGTTATTTGGGAGGGAAAAAAAACAAAAAAAGTTTCTAAGGACGTCTTATATTAGGAGTGGACATTAGTGGTGTGAATGTTTGGACACTTGTAACGATTCGATCCGATTCCGATGTTCAATTCAGAATCAATTCTTGAGTCAAACCGACTCTTGCAGTGTATTATTTGGAATAGACAAAAAAAACAGTTTCTAAGGATGTCTTATATTAGGTGTGGACGTTAGTGGTGTGAATGTTTGGACACCTATAACGATTCGATTCAATCCGATTTTCAATTAAGAATTGATTCTTGAGTCAAACCGATTCTTGCAGTGTGTTATTTGGAGGGAAAAAAAAGTTTCTAAGGACGTCTTATATTAGGAGTGGACATTAATGGTGTGAATGTTTGAACACTTGTAACGATTCGATCCGATTCCGATGTTCCATTCAGAATCGATTCTTGAGTCAAACCGACTCTTGCAGTGTATTATTTGGAATAGACCAAAAAACAAGAAGTTTCTAAGGACGTCTTATATTAGGAGTTGACATTAGTGGTGTGAATGTTTGGACACCTATAACGATTCGATTCCGATGTTCAATTGAGAATTGATTCTTGAGTCAAACCGATTCTTGCAGTGTATTATTTGGAATAGACCAAAAAACAAGAAGTTTCTAAGGACGTCTTATATTAGGAGTGGACATTAGTGGTGTGAATGTTTGGACACCTATAACGATTCGATTCCGTTGTTCAATTCAGAATCAATTCTTGAGTCAAACCGACTCTTGCAGTGTATTATTTGCAATAGACAAAAAAAAAAACGTTTCTAAGGATGTCTTATATTAGGTGTGGACGTTAGTGGTGTGAATGTTTGGACACCTATAACGATTCGATTCAATCCGATTTTCAATTAAGAATTGTTTCTTGAGTCAAACCGATTCTTGCAGTGTGATTATTTGAAGAAGAAAAAAAAAAAAAAAAAAAAAAAAAAGTTTCTAAGGGCGTCTTATATTAGGAGTGGACATTAGTGGTGTGAATGTTTGGACACTTGTAACGATTCGATCCGATTCCGATGTTCAATTCAGAATCAATTCTTGAGTCAAACCGACTCTTGCAGTGTATTATTTGGAATAGACCAAAAAACAAGAAGTTTCTAAGGACGTCTTATATTAGGTGTGGACATTAGTGGTGTGAATGTTTGGATACCTATAACGATTCGATTCCGATGTTCAATTGAGAATTGATTCTTGAGTCAAACCGATTCTTGCAGTGTATTATTTGGAATAGACCAAAAAACAAGAAGTTTCTAAGGATGTCTTATATTAGGTGTGGACGTTAGTGGTGTGAATGTTTGGACACTTGTAACGATTCGATCCGATTCCGATGTTCAATTCAGAATCAATTCTTGAGTCAAACCGACTCTTGCAGTGTATTATTTGGAATAGACTCCCAAAAATAAGTTTCTAAGGACGTCTTATATTAGGAGTGGACATTAGTGGTGTGAATGTTTGGACACCTATAACGATTCGATTCCGATGTTCAATTGAGAATTGATTCTTGAGTCAAACCGATTCTTGCAGTGTATTATTTGGAATAGACCAAAAAACAAGAAGTTTCTAAGGACGTCTTATATTAGGAGTGGACATTAGTGGTGTGAATGTTTGGACACTTGTAACGATTCGATCCGATTCCGATGTTCAATTCAGAATCAATCCTTGAGTCAAACCGACTCTTGCAGTGTATTATTTGGAATAGACCAAAAAACAAGAAGTTTGTAAGGACGTCTTATATTAGGAGTGCACATTAGTGGTGTGAATGTTTGGACACCTATAACGATTTGATTCCGATGTTCAATTCAGAGTCGATTCTTGAGTCAAACTGATTCTTGCAGTGTATTATTTGGAATAGACCAAAAAAAATTGTTAAAGGGTGTCTTATATTAGGAGTGGACATTAGTGGTGTGAATGTTTGGACACCGATAACGATTTGATTCTGATGTTCAATTGAAAATTGATTCTTGAGTCAAACCGATTCTTGCAGTGTATTATTTGGAATAGACCAAAAAACAAGAAGTTTGTAAGGACGTCTTATATTAGGAGTGGACATTAGTGGTGTGAATGTTTGGACACTTGTAACGATTCGATCCGATTCCGATGTTCAATTCAGAATCAATTCTTGAGTCAAACTGATTCTTGCAGTGTATTATTTGGAATAGACCACAAAAAATTGTTTATGGGTGTCTTATATTAGGAGTGCACATTAGTGGTGTGAATGTTTGGACACCTATAACGATTCGATTCCGATGTTCAATTGAGAATTGATTCTTGAGTCAAACTGATTCTTGCAGTGTATTATTTGGAGAAGAAAAAAAAAAAAAAGGTTTCTAAGGACGTCTTATATTAGGAGTGGACATTAGTGGTGTGAATGTTTGGACACTTGTAACGATTCCATCCGATTCCGATGTTCAATTCAGAATCAATTCTTGAGTCAAACAGACTCTTGCAGTGTATTATTTGGAGAGAAAAAAAAAAAAGAAAAAAAAAAGTTTCTAAGGACGTCTTATATTAGGAGTGGACATTAGTGGTGTGAATGTTTGGACACTTGTAACGATTCCATCCGATTCCGATGTTCAATTCAGAATCAATTCTTGAGTCAAACAGACTCTTGCAGTGTATTATTTGGAGAGAAAAAAAAAAAAGAAAAAAAAAAGTTTCTAAGGACGTCTTATATTAGGAGTGGACATTAGTGGTGTGAATGTTTGGACACCTATAACGATTCGATTCAATCCGATTTTCAATTAAGAATTGATTCTTGAGTCAAACCGATTCTTGCAGTGTATTATTTGGAGAAAAAAAAAAAAAAAAAAAAAGTTTCTAAGGACGTCTTATATTAGGAGTGGACATTAATGGTGTGAATGTTTGGACCAGGGGTCACCAACGCGGTGCCCGCGGGCACCAGGTAGCCCATAAGGACCAGATGAGTAGCCCGCTGGCCTGTTCTAAAAATATCTCAAATAGCAGCACTTACCAGTGAGCTGCCTCTATTTTTTAAATTTTATTTATTTACTAGCAAGCTGGTCTCGCTTTGCTCGACATTTTTAATTCTAAAAGAGACAAAACTCAAATAGAATTTGAAAATCCAAGAAAATATTTTAAAGACTTGGTCTTCACTAACTGACAAAGAAACAGATAACAGATTTGGTGTCCAGTTCAAAGTGTGACATGAGTTATTTAAAAATTTGAGAGTTGACTTTTGTATTTTACATGAGTTATTATTTGTACAAACATGGTGCAAAGTAATTCATGATTTGTTCAAAAATGTTAGTGGCTAGCTAGTTAAAATGGGATATTGTGATTTCACAAGACTGTCTTAGAAGTGATCATTTGAAAATGTTCAATTTGAAAAATGTGCACTTAGAGAAAATATGAAAATAAAGTGTTGCATATTGATATTTATCTGTTTCTATATATATGTATTGTGAGAAATCATTAAGATGATCAGTGTTTCCACAAAAATAAATATCATTAATTATTAATAATAACATAGAGTTAAAGGTAAATTGAGCAAATTGGCTATTTCTAGCAATTCATTAAAGTGTGTATCAAACTGGTAGCCCTTCGGATTAATCAGTACCCAAGAAGTAGCCCTTGGTTTCAAAAAGGTTGGTGACCCCTGGTTTGGACACTTGTAACGATTCGATCCGATTCCTATGTTCAATTCAGAATCGATTCTTGAGTCAAACCGACTCTTGCAGTGTATTATTTGGAATAGACCAAAAAACAAGAAGTTTCTAAGGACGTCTTATATTAGTGAATATGTGAGTGTTTGGACACCTATAACGATTCGATTCCGATGTTCAATTGAGAATTGATTCTTGAGTCAAACCGATTCTTGCAGTGTGTTATTTGGAGAGAAAAAAAAAAAAAAGTTTCTAAGGACGTCTTATATTAGGAGTGGACATTAGTGGTGTTAATGTTTGGACACCTATAACGATTCGATTCCGATGTTCAATTGAGAATTGATTCTTGAGTCAAACCGATTCTTGCAGTGTGTTATTTGGAGAAAAAAAAAAAAATAAATTCTAAGGACGTCTTATATTAGGAGTGGACATTAGTGGTGTGAATGTTTGGACACCTATAACGATTCGATTCCGATGTTCAATTGAGAATTAATTCTTGAGTCAAACCGATTCTTGCAGTGTGTTATTTGGGAGGGGAAAAAAACAAAAAAAGTTTCTAAGGACGTCTTATATTAGGAGTGGACATTAGTGGTGTGAATGTTTGGACACTTGTAACGATTCGATCCGATTCCGATGTTCAATTCAGAATCAATTCTTGAGTCAAACCGACTCTGGCAGTGTATTATTTGGAATAGACCAAAAAACAAGAAGTTTCTAAGGATGTCTTATATTAGGAGTGGACATTAGTGGTGTGAATGTTTGGACACCTATAACGATTCGATTCCGATGTTCAATTGAGAATTGATTCTTGAGTCAAACCGATTCTTGCAGTGTATTATTTGCAATAGACAAAAAAAAAACAGTTTCTAAGGATGTCTTATATTAGGAGTGGACATTAGTGGTGTGAATGTTTGGACACCTATAATGATTTGATTCCGATGTTCAATTCAGAATTGATTCTTGAGTCAAACTGATTCTTGTAGTATTATTTGGAATAGACCAAAAAAAGTTGTTAAAGGGTGTCTTATATTAGGAGTGGACATTAGTGGTGTGAATGTTTGGACACCTATAACGATTCGATTCCGTTGTTCAATTCAGAATCAATTCTTGAGTCAAACCGACTCTTGCAGTGTATTATTTGGAATAGACTCCCAAAAAGAAGTTTCTAAGGACGTCTTATATTAGGAGTTGACATTAGTGGTGTGAATGTTTGGACACCTATAACGATTCGATTCCGATGTTCAATTGAGAATTGATTCTTGAGTCAAACCGATTCTTGCAGTGTATTATTTGGAATAGACCAAAAAACAAGAAGTTTCTAAGGACGTCTTATATTAGGAGTGGACATTAGTGGTGTGAATGTTTGGACACCTATAACGATTCGATTCCAATGTTCAATTCAGAATTGATTCTTGAGTCAAACAGATTCTTGCAGTGTATTATTTGGAATAGACCACAAAAAATTGTTTATGGGTGTCTTATATTAGGAGTGGACATTAGTGGTGTGAATTTTTGGACACCTATAATGATTTGATTCCGATGTTCAATTCAGAATTGATTCTTGAGTCAAACTGATTCTTGTAGTATTATTTGGAATAGACCAAAAAAAGTTGTTAAAGGGTGTCTTATATTAGGAGTGGACATTAGTGGTGTGAATGTTTGGACACCTATAACGATTCGATTCCGTTGTTCAATTCAGAATCAATTCTTGAGTCAAACCAACTCTTGCAGTGTATTATTTGGAATAGACTCCCAAAAAGAAGTTTCTAAGGACGTCTTATATTAGGAGTTGACATTAGTGGTGTGAATGTTTGGACACCTATAACGATTCGATTCCGATGTTCAATTGAGAATTGATTCTTGAGTCAAACCGATTCTTGCAGTGTATTATTTGGAATAGACCAAAAAACAAGAAGTTTCTAAGGACGTCTTATATTAGGAGTGGACATTAGTGGTGTGAATGTTTGGACACCTATAACGATTCGATTCCGATGTTCAATTGAGAATTGATTCTTGAGTCAAACCGATTCTTGCAGTGTGTTATTTGGAGAAGAAAAAAAAAAAAGTTTCTAAGGATGTCTTATATTAGGAGTGGACATTAGTGGTGTGAATGTTTGGACAACTATAACGATTCGATTCCGATGTTCAATTGAGAATTGATTCTTGAGTCAAACCGATTCTTGCAGTGTGTTATTTGGAGAAAAAAAAAAAAAAAAAGTTTCTAAGGACGTCTTATATTAGGAGTGGACATTAGTGGTGTGAATGTTTGGACACCTATAACGATTCGATTCCGATGTTCAATTGAGAATTGATTCTTGAGTCAAACCGATTCTTGCAGTGTATTATTTGGAATAGACCAAAAAACAAGAAGTTTCTAAGGACGTCTTATATTAGGAGTGGACATTAGTGGTGTGAATGTTTGGACACCTATAACGATTCGATTCCGATGTTCAATTGAGAATTGATTCTTGAGTCAAACCGATTCTTGCAGTGTGTTATTTGGAGAAAAAAAAAAAAAAAAAGTTTCTAAGGACGTCTTATATTAGGAGTGGACATTAGTGGTGTGAATGTTTGGACACCTATAACGATTCGATTCCGATGTTCAATTGAGAATTGATTCTTGAGTCAAACCGATTCTTGCAGTGTATTATTTGGAATAGACCAAAAAACAAGAAGTTTGTAAGGACGTCTTATATTAGGAGTGGACATTAGTGGTGTGAATGTTTGGACACCTATAACGATTCGATTCCGATGTTCAATTGAGAATTGATTCTTGAGTCAAACCGATTCTTGCAGTGTGTTATTTGGAGAAAAAAAAAAAAAGAAAGTTTCTAAGGACGTCTTATATTAGGAGTGGACATTAGTGGTGTGAATGTTTGGACACCTATAACGATTCGATTCCGATGTTCAATTGAGAATTGATTCTTGAGTCAAACCGATTCTTGCAGTGTATTATTTGGAATAGACCAAAAAACAAGAAGTTTGTAAGGACGTCTTATATTAGGAGTGGACATTAGTGGTGTGAATGTTTGGACACCTATAACGATTCGATTCCGATGTTCAATTGAGAATTGATTCTAGAGTCAAACCGATTCTTGCAGTGTATTATTTGGGAGGAAAAAAGAAAAAAAAAGTTTCTAAGGACGTCTTATATTAGGAGTGGACATTAGTGGTGTGAATGTTTGGACACCTATAACGATTCGATTCAATCCGATTTTCAATTAAGAATTTATTCTTGAGTCAAACCGATTCTTGCAGTGTGTTATTTGGGGGGAAAAAACAACCAAAAAAGTTTCTAAGGACGTCTTATATTAGGAGTGGACATTAGTGGTGTGAATGTTTGGACACTTGTAACGATTCGATCCGATTCCGATGTTCAATTCAGAATCAATTCTTGAGTCAAACCAACTCTTGCAGTGTATTATTTGGAATAGACCAAAAAACAAGAAGTTTCTAAGGACGTCTTATATTAGGAGTGGACATTAGTGGTGTGAATGTTTGGACACCGATAACGATTCGATCCGATTCCGATGTTCAATTCAGAATCAATTCTTGAGTCAAACCGACTCTTGCAGTGTATTATTTGGAATAGACCAAAAAACAAGAAGTTTCTAAGGACGTCTTATATTAGGAGTGGACATTAGTGGTGTGAATGTTTGGACACCCAACGATTCGATCCGAATCCGGTTTTTAATTCAGAATTGATTCTTGATTCAAACTGATTATTGCAGTATTAGTATCTGGTATTATTAAAAAAACAGTTATCAAAGGCGTCTTATATTAGGAGTAGACATTAATGGTGTGACTCTTTGGACGCTTAACGACTCGATCCAATTACTGGGGTGACGATTCAATTTAGAATCAATTCAAACAGATTCTTGCAACGTATTATTTGGTGAAGACGCCCTTAAAAACTTCCCCACCCCGCAAATTCCAAATAATACACTGCGAGAATCGATTTGACTCAAGAATCGATTCTGAATTGAACATTGGAATCAGATCGAATCGTTATAGGTGTCCAAACATTCACACCACCAATGTCCACTCCTAATATAAGACGTCGTTAATAAGATGTCCTTAACTTTTTTTTTTGGTCTATTCCAAATAATACACAGCAAGAATCGGTTTGAATCAAGAATCGATTCTGAATTGAAAAACATGAATTTTACCGAATCGTTATAGGTGTCTAAAGAGTCAAACCCCTAATGTCCACTCCTAATATAAGACGCACTTAAAAACTTGTTTTCCCAGTCTATTCCAAATAATACACTGCGAGAATCGGTTTGACTCAAGAATCAATTCTGAATTGAACAACAGAATCGAATCGTTATAGGTGTCCAAACATTCACACCACTAATGTCCACTCCTAATATAAGACGTCTTTAATAACTTTTTTTTTTTTGGTCTATTCCAAATATAAATAATACACTGCGAGAATCGGTTTGAATCAAGAATCGATTCTAAACTGAAAAATCTGAATTTTACCAAATCGTTATAGGTGTCCAAAGAGTCAAACCCCTAATGTCCACTCCTAATATAAGACGCCCTTAAAAAAAAGTTTCCCCATCTATTCCAAATAATACACTGCGAGAATCGGTTTGACTCAAGAATCAATTCTAAATTGAACAACGGGATGGAATCGTTATAGGTATCCAAACATTCACACCGCCAATGTCCACTCCTCTAATATAAGACGTCTTTAATAAGATGCCATTAATAACATTTTTTTTGGGTCTATTCCAAATAATACACAGCAAGAATCGATTCTGAATTGAAAAATCTGAATTTTACCGAATCGTTATAGGTGTCTAAAGAGTCAAACCCCTAATGTCCACTCCTAATATAAGACGTCTTTAATAACTTTTTTTTTTTTTTGGTCTATTCCAAATACAGTACGAGAATCGGTTTGAATCAAGAATCGATTCTGAATTGAAAAATCTGAATTTTACCGAATCGTTAGGTGTCCAAAGAGTCAAACCCCTAATGTCCACTCCTAATATAAGACGCCCTTAAAAAAAAATGTCCCCATCTATTCCAAATAATACACTGCGAGAATCGGTTTGACTCAAGAATCAATTCGGAATTGAACAACGGGATGGAATCATTATAGGTGTCCAAACATTCACACTACTAATGTCCACTCCTCTAATATAAGACGTTTTTAATAAGATACCATTAATAAAAAAATGTTTTGGTCTATTCCAAATAATACACAGCAAGAATCGGTTTGAATCAAGAATCGATTCTAAATTGAAAAATCTGAATTTTACCGAATCGTTATAGGTGTCTAAAGAGTCAAACCCCTAATGTCCACTCCTAATATAAGACGCACTTAAAAACTTGTTTTCCCAGTCTATTCCAAATAATACACTGCGAGAATCGGTTTGACTCAACAATCAATTCTAAATTGAACAACGGGATGGAATCGTTATAGGTATCCAAACATTCACACCGCCAATGTCCACTCCTGATATAAGACGTCTTTAATAAGATGTCCTTAACTTTTTTTTTTGGTCTATTCCAAGTAATACACTGCAAGAATCAGTTTGACTCAAGAATCGATTCTGAATTGAACATTGGAATCAGATCGAATCGTTATAGGTGTCCAAACATTCACACCACTAATGTCCACTCCTCTAATATAAGACGTCTTTAATAAGATGCCATTAATAACATTTTTTTTTTGGTCTATTCCAAATAATACACAGCAAGAATCGATTCTGAATTGAAAAATCTGAATTTTACCGAATCGTTATAGGTGTCGAAAGAGTCAAACCCCTAATGTCCACTCCTAATATAAGACGCACTTAAAAACTTGTTTTCCCCATCTATTCCAAATAATACACTGCGAGAATCGTTTTGACTCAAGAATCAATTCTGAATTGAACAACAGAATCGAATCGTTATAGGTGTCCAAACATTCACACCACTAATGTCCACTCCTAATATAAGACGTCTTTAATAACTTTTTTTTTTGGTCTATTCCAAATACAGTACGAGAATCGGTTTGAATCAAGAATCGATTCTGAATTGAAAAATCTGAATTTTACTGAATCGTTAGGTGTCCAAAGAGTCAAACCCCTAATGTCCACTCCTAATATAAGACACCCTTAAAAAAAAATTCCCCATCTATTCCAAATAATACACTGCGAGAATCGGTTTGACTCAAAAATCAATTCTGAATTGAACAACGGGATGGAATCGTTATAAGTATCCAAACATTCACACCGCCAATGCCCACTTAATATAAGACGTCTTTAATAAGATGTCCTTAACTTTTTTTTTTGGTCTATTCCAAATAATACACTGCAAGAATCGGTTTGACTCAAGAATCGATTCTGAATTGAACATTGGAATCAGATCGAATCGTTATAGGTGTCCAAACATTCACACCACTAATGTCCACTCCTCTAATATAAGACGTCTTTAATAAGATGCCATTAATAACATTTTTTTTTGGTCTATTCCAAATAATACACACCAAGAATCGATTCTGAATTGAAAAATCTGAATTTTACCGAATCGTTATAGGTGTCTAAAGAGTCAAACCCCTAATGTCCACTCCTAATATAAGACGCACTTAAAAACTTGTTTTCCCAGTCTATTCCAAATAATACACTGCGAGAATCGGTTTGACTCAAGAATCAATTCTGAATTGAACAACAGAATCGAATCGTTATAGGTGTCCAAACATTCACACCACTAATGTCCACTCCTAATATAAGACGTCTTTAATAACTTTTTTTTTTTTTTGTCTATTCCAAATACAGTACGAGAATCGGTTTGAATCAAGAATCGATTCTGAATTGAAAAATCTGAATTTTACCGAATCGTTAGGTGTCCAAAGAGTCAAACCCCTAATGTCCACTCCTAATATAAGACGCCCTTAAAAAAAATTCCCCCATCTATTCCAAATAATACACTGCGAGAATCGGTTTGACTCAAGAATCAATTCTGAATTGAACAAAAGAATCGAATCGTTATAGATGTCCAAACATTCACACCACTAATGTCCACTCCTAATATAAGACGTCTTTAATTAAACGCTCCTAATAACTATTTTTTTTGGTCTATTCCAAATAATACACTGCAAGAATCGTTTTGACTCAAGAATCAATTCGGAATTGAACAACGGAATCGAATCGTTATAGGTGTCCAAACATTCACACCACTAATGTCCACTCCTAATATAAGACATCATTAGAAACTTCTTGTTTTTTGGTCTATTCCAAATAATACACTGCGAGAATCGTTTTGACTCAAGAATCAATTCGGAATTGAACAACGGAATCGAATCGTTATAGGTGTCCAAACATTCACACCACTAATGTCCACTCCTCTAATGTAAGACGTCTTTAATAACTTTCTTTTTTTTGGTCTATTCCAAATACACTACGAGAATCGGTTTGAATGAAGAATCGATTCTAAATTGAAAAATCTGAATTTTACCGAATCGTTATAGGTGTCCAAACATTCACACCACTAATGTCCACTCCTAATATAAGACGCACTTAAAAACTTGTTTTCCCAGTCTATTCCAAATAATACACTGCGAGAATCGGTTTGACTCAAGAATCAATTCTGAATTGAACAACAGAATCGAATCGTTATAGGTGTCCAAACATTCACACCACTAATGTCCACTCCTAATATAAGACGTCTTTAATTAAACGCTCCTAATAACTTTTTTTTGGGGTCTATTCCAAATAATACACTGCGAGAATCGTTTTGACTCAAGAATCAATTCGGAATTGAACAACGGAATCAAATCGTTATAGGTGTCCAAACATTCACACCACTAATGTCCACTCCTCTAATGTAAGACGTCTTTAATAACTTTTTTTTTGGTCTATTCCAAATACAGTACGAGAATCGGTTTGAATCAAGAATCGATTCTAAATTGAAAAATCTGAATTTTACCGAATCGTTAGGTGTCCAAAGAGTCAAACCCCTAATGTCCACTCCTAATATAAGACGCCCTTAAAAAAATGTTTCCCCATCTATTCCAAATAATACACTCCGAGAATCGGTTTGACTCAAGAATCAATTCGGAATTGAACAACGGGATGGAATCGTTATAGGTGTCCAAACATTCACACCACTAATGTCCACTCCTAATATAAGACGTCTTTAATTAAACGCTCCTAATAACTATTTTTTTTTGTCTTTTCCAAATAATACACTGCAAGAATCGGTTTGACTCAAGAATCGATTCTGAATTGAACATTGGAATCAGATCGAATCGTTATAGGTGTCCAAACATTCACACCAGTAATGTCCACTCCTCTAATATAAGACGTCTTTAATAAGATGCCATTAATAAAAAAAATTGTTGGTCTATTCCAAATAATACACAGCAAGAATCGTTTTGAATCAAGAATCGATTCTGAATTGAAAAAGCTGAATTTTACCGAATCGTTATAGGTGTCTAAAGAGTCAAACCCCTAATGTCCACTCCTAATATAAGACGCACTTAAAAACTTGTTTTCCCAGTCTATTCCAAATAATACACTGCGAGAATCGGTTTGACTCAAGAATCAATTCGGAATTGAACAACGGAATAGAATCGTTATAGGTGTCCAAACATTCACACCACTAATGTCCACTCCTAATATAAGACGCACTTAAAAACTTGTTTTCCCAGTCTATTCCAAATAATACACTGCGAGAATCGGTTTGACTCAAGAATCAATTCTGAATTGAACAACAGAATCGAATCGTTATAGGTGTCCAAACATTCACACCACTAATGTCCACTCCTAATATAAGACGTCTTTAATTAAACGCTCCTAATAACTATTTTTTTTGGTCTATTCCAAATAATACACAGCAAGAATCGATTCTGAATTGAAAAATCTGAATTTTACTGAATCGTTATGTGTCGAAAGAGTCAAACCCCTAAAGTCCACTCCTAATATAAGACGCACTTAAAAACTTGTTTTCCCAGTCTATTCCAAATAATACACTGCGAGAATCGGTTTGACTCAAGAATCTATTCTGAATTGAACAACAGAATCGAATCGTTATAGGTGTCCAAACATTCACACCACTAATGTCCACTCCTAATATAAGACGTCTTTAATAACTTTTTTTTTTTTTGTCTATTCCAAATACAGTACGAGAATCGGTTTGAATCAAGAATCGATTCTGAATTGAAAAATCTGAATTTTACCAAATCGTTAGGTGTCCAAAGAGTCAAACCCCTAATGTCCACTCCTAATATAAGACACCCTTAAAAAAATGTTTCCCCATCTATTCCAAATAATACACTGCGAGAATCGGTTTGACTCAAGAATCAATTCTGAATTGAACAACGGGATGGAATCGTTATAGGTATCCAAACATTCACACCACCAATGTCCACTCCTCTAATATAAGACGTCTTTAATAAGATGCCATTAATAAAAAAAATTGTTGGTCTATTCCAAATAATACACTGCGAGAATCGGTTTGAATCAAGAATCGATTCTGACTTGAAAATCAAAATTTTACCGAATCGTTATAGGTGTCCAAAGAGTCAAACCCCTAATGTCCACTCCTAATATAAGACGCCCTTAAAAACTCCCCCCCCCCCCACCCCCCCGTCTATTCCAAATAATACACTGCGAGAATCGGTTTGACTCAAGAATCAATTCGGAATTGAGCAACGGAATCACATCGTTATAGGTGTCCAAACATTCACACCACTAATGTCCACTCCTAATATAAGACGTCTTTAATTAAACGCTCCTAATAACTATTTTTTTTGGTCTATTCCAAATAATACACTGCGAGAATCGTTTTGACTCAAGAATCAATTCGGAATTGAACAACGGAATCGAATCGTTATAGGTGTCCAAACATTCACACCACTAATGTCCACTCCTCTAATGTAAGACGTCTTTAATAACTTTTTTTTTTTGGTCTATTCCAAATACACAGCAAGAATCGGTTTGAATCAAGAATCGATTCTAAATTGAAAAATCTGAATTTTACCGAATCGTTAGGTGTCCAAAGAGTCAAACCCCTAATGTCCACTCCTAATATAAGACGCACTTAAAAAAATGTTTCCCCATCTATTCCAAATAATACACTGCGAGAATCGGTTTGACTCAAGAATCAATTCTAAATCGAACAACGGGATGGAATCGTTATAGGTATCCAAACATTCACACCACCAAGGTCCACTCCTCTAATATAAGACGTCTTTAATAAGATGCCATTAATAACATTTTTTTTTGGGTCTATTCCAAATAATACACAGCAAGAATCGATTCTGAATTGAAAAATCTGAATTTTACCGAATCGTTATAGGTGTCTAAAGAGTCAAACCCCTAATGTCCACTCCTAATATAAGACGCACTTAAAAACTTGTTTTCCCAGTCTATTCCAAATAATACACTGCGAGAATCGGTTTGACTCAAGAATAAATTCTGAATTGAACAACAGAATCGAATCGTTATGGGTGTCCAAACATTCACACCACTAATGTCCACTCCTAATATAAGACGTCTTTAATAACTTTTTTTTTTTTGGTCTATTCCAAATACAGTACGAGAATCGGTTTGAATCAAGAATCGATTCTGAATTGAAAAATCTGAATTTTACCAAATCGTTAGGTGTCCAAAGAGTCAAACCCCTAATGTCCACTCCTAATATAAGACGCACTTAAAAACTTGTTTTCCCAGTCTATTCCAAATAATACACTGCGAGAATCGTTTTGACTCAAGAATAAATTCGGAATTGAACAACGGAATCGAATCGTTATAGGTGTCCAAACATTCACACCACTAATGTCCACTCCTAATATAAGACGTCTTTAATTAAACGCTCCTAATAACTATTTTTTTTGGTCTTTTCCAAATAATACACTGCAAGAATCGTTTTGACTCAAGAATCAATTCGGAATTGAGCAACGGAATCACATCGTTATAGGTGTCCAAACATTCACACCACTAATGTCCACTCCTAATATAAGACGTCTTTAATTAAACGCTCCTAATAACTATTTTTTTTGGTCTATTCCAAATAATACACTGCGAGAATCGTTTTGACTCAAGAATCAATTCGGAATTGAACAACGGAATCGAATCGTTATAGGTGTCCAAACATTCACACCACTAATGTCCACTCCTCTAATGTAAGACGTCTTTAATAACTTTTTTTTTTTGGTCTATTCCAAATACACAGCAAGAATCGGTTTGAATCAAGAATCGATTCTAAATTGAAAAATCTGAATTTTACCGAATCGTTAGGTGTCCAAAGAGTCAAACCCCTAATGTCCACTCCTAATATAAGACGCACTTAAAAAAATGTTTCCCCATCTATTCCAAATAATACACTGCGAGAATCGGTTTGACTCAAGAATCAATTCTAAATCGAACAACGGGATGGAATCGTTATAGGTATCCAAACATTCACACCACCAAGGTCCACTCCTCTAATATAAGACGTCTTTAATAAGATGCCATTAATAACATTTTTTTTTGGGTCTATTCCAAATAATACACAGCAAGAATCGATTCTGAATTGAAAAATCTGAATTTTACCGAATCGTTATAGGTGTCTAAAGAGTCAAACCCCTAATGTCCACTCCTAATATAAGACGCACTTAAAAACTTGTTTTCCCAGTCTATTCCAAATAATACACTGCGAGAATCGGTTTGACTCAAGAATAAATTCTGAATTGAACAACAGAATCGAATCGTTATGGGTGTCCAAACATTCACACCACTAATGTCCACTCCTAATATAAGACGTCTTTAATAACTTTTTTTTTTTTGGTCTATTCCAAATACAGTACGAGAATCGGTTTGAATCAAGAATCGATTCTGAATTGAAAAATCTGAATTTTACCAAATCGTTAGGTGTCCAAAGAGTCAAACCCCTAATGTCCACTCCTAATATAAGACGCACTTAAAAACTTGTTTTCCCAGTCTATTCCAAATAATACACTGCGAGAATCGTTTTGACTCAAGAATAAATTCGGAATTGAACAACGGAATCGAATCGTTATAGGTGTCCAAACATTCACACCACTAATGTCCACTCCTAATATAAGACGTCTTTAATTAAACGCTCCTAATAACTATTTTTTTTGGTCTTTTCCAAATAATACACTGCAAGAATCGTTTTGACTCAAGAATCAATTCGGAATTGAGCAACGGAATCACATCGTTATAGGTGTCCAAACATTCACACCACTAATGTCCACTCCTAATATAAGACGTCTTTAATTAAACGCTCCTAATAACTATTTTTTTTGGTCTATTCCAAATAATACACTGCGAGAATCGTTTTGACTCAAGAATCAATTCGGAATTGAACAACGGAATCGAATCGTTATAGGTGTCCAAACATTCACACCACTAATGTCCACTCCTAATATAAGACGTCTTTAATAACTTTTTTTTTTTTGGTCTATTCCAAATACAGTACGAGAATCGGTTTGAATCAAGAATCGATTCTGAATTGAAAAATCTGAATTTTACCGAATCGTTAGGTGTCCAAAGAGTCAAACCCCTAATGTCCACTCCTAATATAAGACGCCCTTAAAAAAAAGTTTCCCCATCTATTCCAAATAATACACTGCGAGAATCGGTTTGACTCAAGAATCAATTCGGAATTGAACAACGGGATGGAATCGTTATAGGTGTCCAAACAGTCACACCAGTAATGTCCACTCCTCTAATATAAGACGTCTTTAATAAGATGCCATTAATAAAAAAAATTGTTGGTCTATTCCAAATAATACACAGCAAGAATCGTTTTGAATCAAGAATCGATTCTGAATTGAAAAATCTGAATTTTACTGAATCGTTATAGGTGTCTAAAGAGTCAAACCCCTAATGTCCACTCCTAATATAAGACACCCTTAAAAAAAATGTTTCCCCATCTATTCCAAATAATACACTGCGAGAATCGGTTTGACTCAAGAATCAATTCGGAATTGAACAACAGAATCGAATCGTTATAGGTGTCCAAACATTCACACCACCAATGTCCACTCCTCTAATATAAGACGTCTTTAATAAGATGCCATTAATAAAAAAAATTGTTGGTCTATTCCAAATAATACACAGCAAGAATCGTTTTGAATCAAGAATCGATTCTGAATTGAAAAATCTGAATTTTACTGAATCGTTATAGGTGTCTAAAGAGTCAAACCCCTAATGTCCACTCCTAATATAAGACACCCTTAAAAAAATGTTTCCCCATCTATTCCGAATAATACACTGCGAGAATCGGTTTGACTCAAGAATCAATTCTGAATTGAACAACGGAATCGAATCGTTATAGGTGTCCAAACATTCACACCACTAATGTCCACTCCTAATATAAGACGTCTTTAATTAAACGCTCTTAGTAACTATTTTTTTTGGTCTATTCCAAATTACACTGCAAGAATCGGTTTGAAAGAATTGATTCTGACTTGAAAATCAAAATTTTACCGAATCGTTATAGGTGTCTAAAGAGTCAAACCCCTAATGTCCACTCCTAATATAAGACGCACTTAAAAACTTGTTTTCCCAGTCTATTCCAAATAATACACTGCGAGAATCGGTTTGACTCAAGAATCAATTCGGAATTGAGCAACAGAATCGAATCGTTATAGGTATCCAAACATTCACACCACTAATGTCCACTCCTAATATAAGACGTCTTAAATAACTATTTTTTTTGTCCATTCCAAATAATACCCTGCAAGAATGGTTTTGACTCAAGAACCGCTTGAGTTTGGGCCCCACTGGCCTCGTGGACATGAGGGACTTACGGGGGCCTCTTGGGGGCGTTGGGGTCCTTGAACTTCTTCTGCTTGCCGCCTCTGCCGGCGGGGGCGTAGTTGACCATCTCGCGCTCGTAGCGCACCTTGTCCAGCTTGGCCAAGTCCTCGAACTTGCCCTTCTCCTTGGCGGACATGGTCTGCAAGGATGCGCGAGTAGTACTCGGGTCGTCAAAAGAGTATTCGGAAGGTAAACCCTAGAAAACGTACCTTCCATCTCTCAGAGCACTTCTTGGAGAACTCGGAAAAGTTGACCGAAGCTTCGGGATGCTTCTTCTTGTGCTCCTCCCTGCAGGTCTGCACAAAGTAGGCGTAGGAGGACATCTTGCCCCTTGGTTTGGAGGGATCTTTCCTCATCCTGGCCGGGTAAAACACCTAACACGCAAAAATCTGAAGGGGGAATCGGTCAAACAAACAAACGTTATTTATGCAGCACTTTGCATACACAAAGTGCTTTCAACAACAAAAAAGTAAGAGAGGAAAACACACTTTAATTTTTTTATTTTTAATTTGAGGAAATACACCACCTTTGAGACATCCACACTGGAAAATGGATAAAATAATGCTATCTAAAAATAGTATAAAAATAGTGCAGTCAAAAATTTGTGATTAATCACTAAAAAATATTGTATAATCAGATTTATTTTATTATTTGTCTGTTTCAATATTATTTCAAATAAATGTTGTACATTAAAATTTAAAAAAAAAAAAAAAAAAAGTATGACATTTTGGTGATAAATTTGCATTTTTGTCAAAATGTCAAAATTTTAGGTTAATTTAATTTACTGTGATCAATCACAATTAGTCCAAATTCAAAAGTGTGACTAATCATCATTTGACAGCACTATATATATATATATATATATATATATATATATATATATATATATATATATATATATATATATATATATATATATATATATATATATATGAGATATATAAATGCGTTAAAATGTAATATCGGAAATTATCGGTATCGTTTTTTTTTTATCAGTATCGGTTTTTTATTATCAGTATCGGGTTTTTTTTTTGGTTTTTTAAAAATAAATCCACATAAAAAACACAATATATACTTACAATTAGTGCACCAACCCAAAAAAAGTCCCTCCCCCATTTACACTCATTCACACAAAAGGGTTGTTTCTTTCTGTTATTAATATTCTGGTTCCTACATTATATATCAATATATATCAATACAGTCTGCAAGGGATACAGTCCGTAAGCACACATGATTGTGCGTGCTGCTGCTCCACTAATAATACAAACCTTTACCAGTTAATTTGACAAATTTTCATTAATTACTAGTTTCTATGTAACTGTTTTTATATTGTTTTACTTTCTTTTTTATTCAAGAAAATGTTTTTAATTTAATTATCTTATTTTATTTTATTCATTTTTTAAAAAGTACCTTATCTTCACCATACCTGGTTGTCCAAATTAGGCATAATAATGTGTTAATTCCACAACTGTATATATCGGTATCGGTTGATATCAGTATCGGTAATTAAAGAGTTGGACAATATCGGCATATCGGCAAAAGCCATTATCGGACATCCCTAATATATATATATATATATATATATATATATATATATATATATATATATATATATATATATATATATATATATATATATATATATATATATACACACACACACACACACACATACATATATATACATATATATAAAACATATTTTAAAATATATGTAAAACTATTAATATTGAATTATATGAATAAAAACATAACATTGAGAAAATAGTAGTAGTAGTAATAATAGCAATAAAGTATACAAGTACACCTAAAAATGTACGACATGATTAGTAAAAAGCCTAATTAAAAATGTTAACTTTTTTTAAAAACATTAATAATCATATTAATAAATAAAATAATAATTTTAAAAAAGTATCACATGATTATTAAAGAACGCCTAATTAAAATGAGTCTTTAACTTTAAAAAAAAAAAGCTAACATTGAGAGAATCGTAGTAGTAATAATAGTAATAAATAACAAACCTAATGATTTATAAAAATGATTAGTAAAAACCCTGATTAAAAATGTGTCTTTAGCCTTTTTTTAAAAACACAAAAACATAACATTGAGAAAATAGTAATCTTCTCAAGAAATAATAGAATACAATTTTTAAAAACTAAGAAAAGTATGACATGATTAGTAAAGAACGCCTAATTAAAAAACATAACATTGAGAGAATAGTAGTAGTAGTAATAATAGCAGTAAAGAATAAAACTAAACAAAAAAAATGTATAACATTAGTAAAAAGCCTAATTAAAAATGTTAACTTTTTTAAAAAAATAACATAACATTGAGAGAATAGTAATAATCACATCAATAAATAAAATAAAATAAGAAAGTATGACATGATTAGTAAAGAATGCCTAATTAAAATGTGTCTTTAACCTTTAAAAAAACATAACATTGAGAGAATAGTAGTAGTAATGTATACCATGTAAAAAAGCTTGATTAAAAATGTTTACTTTTTTTTATTTTAAACATAAGAGAATAGTAATAATCATATCAATAAATACAATTAAAATTAAAAAAACTAAGAAAAGTATAACATGATTAGTAAAGAACGCCTATTTAAAATGTGTCTTTAACCTTTAAAAAAACATCATTGAGAGAATAGTGATTATATCAATAAATAAAATAGAATAAAATATTTTTTTAAACCTAAGAAAAGTTCATAAAGTGATCAGTAAAAAGACAGATTTTTTTTAAACAAAATAAAATAACATTAAGAGAATAATAATCATATCAATGAATAGAATAAAACACTAAGTATAACATGATTAGTAAAGAATGCCTAATTAAAATGTGTCTTTAACCTTTAAAAAAAACATTGAGAGAATAGTAATCATATCAATAAATAAAATAAAATAAAAATGTAAAAAACCTAAGAAAAGTTCATAACATGATCAGTAAAAAAAAGTGTTTTTTTTTAAATAAAAAAACATAACAGAATAACAATAATCATGAATTAAAATGTTAAAAATACATAACATTGAGAGAATAATAATAATATCAATAAATAAAATAGAATACAAATAATTTTAAAAACCTAAGAAAAGTTCATAAAGAAAAAAGACAAGATTTTTTAAAACCAAAATAACATTGAAAGAATAATAATCATATCAATAATTAAAATAATTTAAAAAAACAATAACATGATAAGTAAAGAATGTCTAATTAAAAGGTGTATTTAACCTATAAAAAAAACATTGAGAGAATAGTAATCATATCAATAAATAAAATAGAATTAAAATATTTAAAAACCTAAGAAAAGTTCATAACATAACCAGTAAAAAAAAGTGATAAAAATGTGTAATTTTTTCAGAAAACAAAAAAACAACATTGAGAGAAGAGCAATAATCATAAATAAATAAAAAACATAACATTGAGAGAATAATAATCATATCAATAAATAAAAAATTTTTTTTAACAAACCTAAGAAAAGTTCATAACATGATCAGTAAAAAGCCTGATTAAAAATGTTAATTAAAAAAAAACCTAAAAAACATAACATTGAGAGAATAGTAATAATCATAATCAATAAATAAAATTAAAAAAAAGTAACAAATGTGTAATATGATTAGTAAAGAACGTGTTTTAAACCTTTAAAAAACAGAATAGTATTCATATCAATATATAAAATAGAATAAAAACCTAAGAAAAGTTCATAACATAATGATTTAAAAAGGTGTTTAAACCTTTCCTTAATAAATGGTCTCTGCAGTCTTTGGGCTCCAAATGGGTGGATTTAAAAAAAAAAATCGAATAAAATGAAACTGCTGTTGAGAGTTTGTCTTTAGAAAGTTGCGCTAAATCATTTGCTCTTTGTATTCAATCCAGTGTTGACATGATGGCGCTTGAACGAAAAGTGGATAATAAACACAACTTGTCCTCTTTGTGATGTAAGACGTCAACTTCTTTACGTTGACGCCTCGAGAGAGAGAGAAAGAAAAAAAAAACACTTGAAAATGAACCAAATGCACCAAGTAAAAGGAGACAAACCACACGTCAAAATGTATTTATTACAATTATAAAACCGTTATTCAACACCAACAGCCGCTCCTCTTTCTGTGTGGCAAAAACCTCATGTTTTGTGTTTTTATAGAAAAAGAGAGAGAAAAAAGCGAAAAAGGATGAAACGTTTATTGGTTGAAAATGTTGAAAAGAGCAGCGCCAAGTTAGTTGGAGTAATGGCGCTCCGTGCTGGGGAAAGGAGGTCAGCAAACGACGGCAATATTTCTTCTTCCATTTTGTGAGAATGGCCTCCTGATGAAAGAAAGTCCCCTTCAAATGTCTCCTTCCGCCGCCAGCCGAGCTCGGGGACGCCGACAAAACCTCCGGCGAGCCGGGCTGGATGTCGCCCGACGAACCGGCCAGTGTGCACCGCCGTGTTACCCAGCCCGCGTATAGCAATGCATTGGGAGAGCGAGCTAGTGCGGCTCTATGGCGGCTAATGGCCGCTCCGTCTTCACGCTAGCAAACATGGCTTCCCTCTCTTTGTGTCAGCCATTCGCCGCGCGGCAGAGGGCAGCGCGACCGCTCCGCGCTCACCCCACGCCAGGCACCGATAGAACCGCCGGACCCTCGTCTGGATCGTGGCCGGGTCGGGCGGAGCGTTGGCGGGCTCGGCGAGCGAGATAAGCCGCTTGGTAAAAGTTACATGCAAACTGCGTTGATCACTGTTGTTTCTTATACCAGTACAGTCAGCCATTACAGTAAAGGTTTATTTTTTTTCATTTTTTTTTTTTTACTCAAAAAGGGGCTAAAAGAGTCGCTAAACACACGTCCTTATGTCCCTTTCACGCCGTTTTGCCGTTTTTCTACACTTTGCGGACATTTTGTGTGTTGTGACATGACAGCTGTGCAATGGCAGTCTTCATTGTCGCTAACCGTCGAGACATTTCGCCGATTTTTCACGCGATAACCACACGGTCGTTAGACACCATTTTGTACACACCGCACCGGGGGATTATTGCAAATTTTTCACTTTTGTCAAATCCGAGTTTGGTCGTCGAGTCTTCGCGAGGCGAATATTTATTTCGTGCTTATTACACGCTGGACCAGTAACGGTGTAATTTTTTTTTTTTTTTTACAGGTTTAAGTAAAAAAATTATAATACAAACAACGTCCAACTATCAAAGGCTAGCTGTTCGCCCGATATAAGGGATCGTGGTGGTTGTGGACAGTGGAAATATTGCGGGTTTGTACTCACCAGAAGACCGAGGCTGGCTTGTCAAATGCTGGCAATGGCTGGCTGGAGTGAGGCGATACGCAGTGTCTTCACTCCCAGCTTCTCTCAGCGTTACTCTCCACGGTGCTCGCTCGCCATTGGTCGGCGCCCGGCTGAGCGCGCCTCTGATTGGCCGGGGGATTTTCATTGTCCTAATAGAAGACGGGCTGCCATTGGTCGCCTCGGCCGCGACGTCACTGAGCTTTCCGGGGGCGCGTCAATACAAAAACATTGTAGTGAGCATGCTGGAGCTGCTGTTAGTCCTGCCCCACGGCTGCTCCACGGCTGCTCCACGGCTGTTGCACGGCTGCTGCACCGCACGCTGGCTTTGCCGTGGCACTCGGAAACACTCCTTTACCGTCCTTTACCGTTTTTTTTGAGGAGTCTTGGCTCCATTGTGCTTTTCTGACCATGCGCAAATGAGCTATTTAAGCTGAACAAGGTGTGCTCACCTGGAAGAGACACCACATGGCTGCAACTCACTCCCCTTTTAAATGGGACCTTTTTTTTTTTTTTAAAGAGGGATACATTCTCACTAAATTATCGATAGATAATATATGTTTCTTAAAGGCCTACTGAAAGCCACTACTACCGACCGCGCAGTCTGATAGTTTATATATCAATGATGAAATCTTAACATTGCAACACATGCCAATACGGCCGGGTTAACTTATAAAGTGACATTTTAAAATTCCCGGGAAATATCCGGCTGAAACATCGCGGTATGATGACGTATGCGCGTGACGAAGTCCGAGTAACGGAAGTTATGGTACCCCGTAGAATCCTATACAAAAAGCTCTGTTTTCATTTCATAATTCCACAGTATTCTGGACATCTTTTGCAATTTTTTAAATGAACAATGAAGGCTGCAAAGAAGACAGTTGTAGGTGGGATCAGTGTATTAGCAGCGGACTACAGCAACACAACCAGGAGGACTTTGTTGGAGCGCTAGCCGCGCTAGCCGCGCTAGCCGCCGACTTCACCTTGACTTCCTACGTCTCCGGGCCGCCAAACGCATCCGGTGAAGTCCTTCGTCCTTCTGCCGATCGCTGGAACGCAGGTGAGCACGGGTGTTGATGAGCAAATGAGGGCTGGCTGGCGTAGGTGGAGAGCTAATGTTTTTAGCATAGCTCTGTGCAGTCCGGTTGCTAAGTTAGCTTCAATGGCGTCGTTAGCACAGCATTGTTAACCTTCGCCAGCCTGGAAAGCATTAACCGTGTATTTACATGTCCACGGTTTAATAGTATTGTTGATTTTCTATCTATACTTCCCGTCAGGGGTTTATTTCTTTTGTTTCTATATGCAGTTAAAGCAAGATGCTATCACGCAAGCATTTCGCCGATGTATTGTCGTGGAGATAAAAGGTACTGAATGTCCATTTCGCGTTCTCGACTCTCATTTTCAAGAGGATATAGTATCGGAGGTGGTTTAAAATACAAATCCGTGATTCACAAAAGAAAAAGGAGAGAGTGTGGAATCCAATGAGCCCGCCTGTACCTAAGTTACGGTCAGAGCGAAAAAAGATACGTCCATCACTGCCTCTCTAGTCCTTCACTGTAACGTTCCTCATCTACGAATCTTTCATCCTCGCTCAAATTAATGGGGTAATCGTCACTTTCTCGGTCCGAATCTCTCTCGCTCCATTGTAAACAATGGGGAATTGTGAGGAATACTAGCTCCTGTGACGTCACGCTACTTCCGCTACAGGCAAGGCTTTTTTTATCAGCGACCAAAAGCTGCGAACTTTATCGTCGATGTTCTCTACTAAATCCTTTCAGCAAAAATATGGCAATATCGCGAAATGATCAAGTATGACACATAGAATGGATCTGCTATTCCACGGGTGTTGATGAGCAGATGAGGGCTGGCTGGCATAGGTGGATAGCTAATGTTTTCAGTAGGCCTTTAAAGGCCTACTGAAATTATTTTTTTAAATTTAAACAGGGATAGCAGATCCATTCTATGTGTCATACTTGATCATTTTGCGATATTGCCATATTTTTGCTGAAAGGATTTAGTAGAGAACATCGACGATAAAGTTCGCAACTTTTGGTCGCTGATAAAAAAAGCCTTGCCTGTAGCGGAAGTAGCGTGACGTCACAGGAGCTAGTATTCCTCACAATTCCCCGTTGTTTACAATGGAGCGAGAGAGATTCGGACCGAGAAAGTGATGATTACCCCATTAATTTGAGCGAGGATGAAAGATTCGTAGATGAGGAACGTTACAGTGAAGGACTTGAGAGACAGTGATGGACGTATCTTTTTTCGCTCTGACCGTAACTTAGGTACAAGCTGGCTCATTGGATTCCACACTCTCTCCTTTTTCTATTGTGGATCACGGATTTGTATTTTAAACCACCTCGGATACTATATCCTCTTCAAAATGAGAGTCGAGAACGCGAAATGGACATTCAGTGTCTTTTATCTCCACGACAATACATCGGCGAAATGCTTTAGCTACGAGCTAACGTGATAGCATCGTGCTTTAACTGCATATAGAAACAAAAAAATAAACCCCTGACTGGAAGGATAGATAGAAAATCAACAATACTATTAAACCGTGGACATGTAAATACACGGTTAATGCTTTCCAGGCTGGCGAAGGTTAACAATGCTGTGCTAACGACGCCATTGAAGCTAACTTAGCTACTTAGCAACGGGACCTCACAGAGCTATGCTAAAAACATTAGCTCTCCACCTACGCCAGCCAGCCCTCATCTACTCATCAACACCCGTGCTCACCTGCGTTCCAGCGATCGGCAGAAGGACGAAGGACTTCACCCGATGCGTTTGGCGGCCCGGAGACGTAGGAAGTCAAGGTGAGGTCGGCGGCTAGCGCGGCTAGCGCTCCAACAAAGTCCTCCTGGTTGTGTTGCTGTAGTCCGCTGCTAATACACCGATCCCACCTACAACTGTCTTCTTTGCAGCCTTCATTGTTCATTAAACAAATTGCAAAAGATGTCCAGAATACTGTGGAATTATGAAATGAAAACAGAGCTTTTTGTATAGGATTCTACGGGGTACCATAACTTCCGTTTCTCTGACTTCGTCACGCGCATACGTCATAATACCGCGACGTTTCAGCCGGATATTTCCCGGGAAGTTTTAAATGTCACTTTATAAGTTAACCCGGCCGTATTGGCATGTGTTGCAATGTTAAGATTTCATCATTGATATATAAACTATCAGACGGACCGAGCTTTTTGTATTGGATACAATGGTGTACCAATACTTCCGTATCAACCATTGACGTCACGCGCATATGTCATCATACATAGACGTTTTCAACCGTAAGTTTAGCGGGAAATTTAAAATGTCACTTTATAAGTTAACCCGGCCGTATTGGCATGTGTTGCAATGTTAAGATTTCATCATTGATATATAAACTATCAGACTGCGTGGTCGCTAGTAGTGGCTTTCAGTAGGCCTTTAAAACTGTGAAAATTCAAATATAGCTTCACCACTTTATAGGATCCTGATGAGAGTGCGGAAATACGACCACATCACACCAACTCTCAAATCCCATCACTGGCTTCCTGTTCCACTCAGGATTGAATACAAAGTCTCCCTACTAACCCACCAGTGCCTCCATGGAAATGCCCCCCCCCCCTCTACCTCAATGAACTACTCACCCCCAAATCCTCCACACCACACCTCCGCTCCGGACATGCTAACCTCCGACGACAAAGCTACGAACAACGGGAGACCGGGCTTTCTGCTCCGCCGCTCCCAGTCTGTGGAACGCTCTCCCTGACCACCTGAGGGCACCACAGACTGTGGATGCATTTTAAAAAATGCTTAAAAACCCTTCTTTTTTTTTTTAAAAAACTTTTTTTTTTTAGATATATGCATACTAGTTTTAGCTATTTGGCTTTTCTAGTTTTAATTTTAATTTTTTTAATTTTTATTATCTTTTTATTTATTTATTTATTTTTAATACACTGTAGCACTTTGAGGTTGTTTACTCAATGTAAAGTGCTTTTTACAAATAAAATCTGTTATTATTATTATTATTATTATTTATTCATAATTTTTGCGCTTATGAAAGTTCTCTATGACTTCTTCTGTTTGTTTGTTATTGTCGTTACTGCCACAAGGGGTGGAAAAGTGTATTACAACTACAACCCATACGGACCATACTTGCCAACCTTGAGACCTCAGAATTAGGGAGATATTCATAAGGCCCGCTGGGCAGGGTATATATGTCCATCCATCCATTTTCTACCGCTTGTCCCTTTCGGGGTCACGGGGGGTCGCTGGAGCCTTTCTCAGCTGCATTCGGGCGGAAGGCGGTGTACACCCTGGACAAGTCGCCACCTCATCGCAGGGCCAACACAGATAGACAGACAACATTCATATAAATATACATATATATACATATATATGTGTGAATGTTGTCTATCTATATATTAGTTGTCCGTCTGTCTATATATATGTACAGTTGTGCTCATAAGTTGACATACCCTGGGAGAATTGATGATTTCTTGGCCATTCTTCAGAGAATATGAATGATAACACAACAACCTTTCTTCCACTCATGCTTAATGGTTGTGTGAAGCTATTTATTGGCAAACAACTGTGTTTACTCTTTTTTAAAAGAAAATGACAAAAGAAAGTACCCAAATGACCCTGATCAAAAGTGTACATACCCCAGTGACTTTGATCTGATAACATGCACAAAAGTTGACACCAACAAGTTTGAATGGCTAATCGAGGTTCCAATCCTCACCTGTGACATGTTTGTTTGTAATGAATGTGTGTGTGTATAAAAGCTCAGTGAGTTTCTGGGATTCTGACAGACCATTGCATCTTTCATCCAGTGCCGCACACATGTTTCTGGATTCTGAGTCACAGGGAAGGCAAAAGAATTGTCAAAGGATCTGCGAGAAAAGGTCATTGAACTGCATAAAACAGCAAAGGGGTATAAAAAGATATCCAAGGAACTGAGAATACCGATCAGCAGTGTTCAAACGCTATACTATACAAACTTTTGAATTTACGAACTCTGTTTAATAATGTTATTAAGTGCGTATATCGTGGTTCCACTGTAACAATGTAACTATAAATAATTGGTTCCATCCTCGACAAAAGTCCATATTTCCTAATTTATATATATATATATATATATATATATATATATATATATATATATATATATATATATATATATATATATATATATATATATATATATATATATATATATATATATATATATATATATATATATATGTGTGTGTGTATATGTATATATATATATATATATATATATATATATGTATATATATATATATATATATATGTATA
>NC_084735.1:8286249-8328749 GCF_033978785.1 Entelurus aequoreus
ACCTTTTTAATAGAAATCACCGCTTCGGTACTTACATTTTATGTCGACAAAAGCGGTCCACCGTGAGTGTCGACATCGACTTAAGGGGCACTTTTTAGTAATAAGAAGAAAATGGTGGCTTTGTCAACATAAACGGGGTCAACTTAAGTGGGTTCCACTGTAAAAATATTAAGCGTGATCATGCTGAAGTGTGAGATTGCTTGATAAATTGTGACCTTTGTCGAGAAAAATTACGACTCTTTTAAAAAAATAGCCAAAATTTTAAGCTTTTCTTGTAAAACGGCGACTGTTATTGAGTAAAATTCCATCTTTTATCATAATATTGCACAAATGTTCCGTTTTTCCTTGTAAAATTTTGACTTGCTTTGATTAAAATTATGAATTTTATTATAATACTAGAGATAGGCTTTTTTCGGAGGTCTCAAGAAGGTAACATACAATAATGTGCGTGCGCGCATGTGTGTGTGTGTTTGTGTGTGTGTCTTCTTGTATTTCTAGCCTTCTTGAGACATGAAGAAGGAAAAGTATCTTCCATATGAGGAGGTGTGAACAAGTGATGACATAAATCATGGTCCCAATAACATTGCATCTAATAGACAATGTCTCATTTGCACCCCTGCTGGTGACATCTATCTAAATGAGGGTGGTGTCGCTTTTAAAAGTGCTCCCCCTCTGGTCAACATATGAAATAACAAGTGTGTGTAAGAAATTGAAATACGCCCCCTCTGGCCAAAATAGTTTAAAAAAAAAAAAAAAAATGTATATTGAGACATACTGTAATCATTTCAAGTAAATAATGAAGATTAAAAAACAGTTAAAAACAAAAAAATTAATTAATTAACTAAAAGTAGTCTTTTTCTCACAATGTGCCGACTTTTTTCTTATAAAATTGTAAACAATTTCTCATATTCTTTCTGTTTCTGTAATATTGCAATATTTTCTCATAAAATTATTACTTTTTAATGCAAAATGGTGACATTTGACGTATAAAATTCTGACTTTTATCACAATATTGCCAATTTCGTTGTTGTTCTTGTAAAGTAGTGAATTTTTTTTTGTAAAATGATGACTTTTGTCATAACTAAAATTCTGATTATTATTATAATATTGACAACATTTTAAAGTTTTCTGATAAAATTGGGAATAATTTCTCATATTCTTTATGTTTCTGAAATATTGCAATATTTTTTCGTAAAATTATTACTTTTTAATGTCAAATTATTACTTTCTAATGCAAAATGGTGACGTTTGACGTATACAATTCAGACCTTTATCACAATATTGCCAATGTTTTTGTTGTTCTTGTAAAATAGTGAATTTTTTTTTGTAAAATTATGACCTTTGTCATAAGTAAAATTCAGATTATTATTATAATATTGACAACATTTTAAAGTTTTCTTATAAAACTGTGACCGTTGTCGAGTAAAAATACGACTCTTTTCATAAAATTGCCGACATTTTAAGCATTTCTTGTAAAATTGCGACTGTTGTTGAGTAAAATTCCAAATTTTATCATAACATTGCGCAAATGTGCAGTTTTTCTTGTAAAATTTTGACTTGCTTTGAGTAAAATTATGAATTTTATTATAATACTAGAGATACTTTTTCGGAGGTCTCAAGAAGGTAACATACAATAATGTCTGTGCGCGCATGCGTGTGTGTGTGTGTGTGTGTGTGTGTGTGTGTGTGTGTGTGTGTGTGTGTTCTTGTATTTCTAGCCTTCTTGAGACATGAAGAAGGAAAAGTATCTTCCATATGAGGAGGTGTGAACAAGTGATGACATAAATCATGGTCCCAATAACATTGCATCTAATAGACAATGTCTCATTTGCACCCCCTGCTGGTGACATCTAGCAAAATGAGGGTGGTCCCAAAAAGGAGGGATTTTTCAAATGGACTGTGTGTCGCTTTTAAAAGTGCTCCCCCTCTGGTCAACATATGAAATAACAAGTGTGTGTAAAAAAAATAAATTGAAGTGCTCCCCCTCTGGCCAACATATGTAATAACAAGTGTGTGTAAGAAGTTGAAATGCGCCCCCTTTGGTCAAAATTAATTAAAAAAATTAAATTAAATTAAAAATTAAAAATTAATAAAAAAAAAAAATTAAAAAAATAAATTAATTAATTAATTAATTTAAAAAAATAAAATAATAATAATATATATATATATATATATATATATATATATATATATATATATATATATATATATATATATATATATATATATATATATATATATATATATATATATATATATTCATAGAGACATACTGTAATAACTTGAAGTAAATAATGAAGATTACAAACAAAAAACTAAAAATAAAAAAAATCAACTAAAAACCGTCTTTTTCTCACAATGTGTCGACTTTTTTCTTATAAACTTGGGAACAATTTATCATATTCTTTCTGTTTCTGTAATATTTTCTCGTAAAATTGTTACTTTTTTATGTAAAATGATTACTTTTTAATGGAAAATGGTGCAATTCTGTCTTTTATCACAATATTGCCAATTCTGTAGTTGTTCCTGTAAAATAGTGACATTTTTAGAGTAAAAAGATGACGTTTGTCATAATTTTACCAAGTAAAATTCAGATTATTATTATAGTATTGCCAACATTTTAAAGTTGTCTTATAAAATTGTGATTTTTTTTTTTTCAAAATAAACTGACCTTTTTAATAGAAATCACCTCTTTGGCACTTACTTTTATGTCGAAAAAAGCGGTCCACCATGAGTGTCGACATCGACTTCAGGGGCACTTTTTAGTAATAAGAAGAAAATGGTGGCTTTGTCAACATAAACGGGGTCAACTTAAGTGGGTTCCACTGTAAAAATATTAAGCGTGATCATGCTGAAGTGTGAGATTGCTTGATAAATTGTGACCTTTGTCGAGAAAAATTACGACTCTTTTAAAAAAATATCCAAAATTTTAAGCTTTTCTTGTAAAACGGCGACTGTTATTGAGTAAAATTCCATCTTTTATCATAATATTGCACAAATGTTCCGTTTTTCTTGTAAAATTTTGACTTGCTTTGATTAAAATTATGAATTTTATTTTTTTTAATTATTTTTTCGGAGGTCTCAAGAAGGTAACATACAATAATGTGTGTGTGCGCATGCGTGTGTGTGTGTGTGTGTGTGTGTGTTCTTGTATTTCTAGCCTTCTTGAGACATGAAGAAGGAAAAGTATCTTCCATATGAGGAGGTGTGAACAAGTGATGACATAAATCCTGGTCCCAATAACATTGCATCTAATAGACAATGTCTCATTTGCACCCCTGCTGGTGACATCTATCTAAATGAGGGTGGTGTCGCTTTTAAAAGTGCTCCCCCTCTGGTCAACATATGAAATAACAAGTGTGTGTAAGAAATTGAAATACGCCCTCTCTGGCCAAAATAGTTTAAAAAAAATAAAAATAAAATAAAAAATGTATATTGAGACATACTGTAATCATTTCAAGTAAATAATGAAGATTAAAAAACAGTTAAAAACAAAAAAATTAATTAATTAACTAAAAGTAGTCTTTTTCTCACAATGTGTCGACTTTTTTCTTATAAAATTGTAAACAATTTCTCATATTCTTTCTGTTTCTGTAATATTGCAATATTTTCTCGTAAAATTATTACTTTTTAATGCAAAATGGTGACATTTGACGTATAAAATTCTGACTTTTATCACAGTATTGCCAATTTCGTTGTTGTTCTTGTAAAATAGTGAATTTTTTTTTGTAAAATGATGACTTTTGTCATAACTAAAATTCTGATTATTATTATAATATTGACAACATTTTAAAGTTTTCTTATAAAATTGGGAATAATTTCTCATATTCTTTATGTTTCTGAAATATTGCAATATTTTTTCGTAAAATTATTACTTTTTAATGTCAAATTATTACTTTCTAATGCAAAATTGTGACATTTGACGTATAAAATTCAGACCTTTATCACAATATTGCCAATGTTTTTGTTGTTCTTGTAAAATAGTGAATTTTTTTTTGTAAAATTATGACCTTTGTCATAATTAAAATTCTGATTATTATTATAATATTGACAACATTTTAAAGTTTTCTTATAAACCTGTGACCGTTGTCGAGTAAAATACGACTCTTTTCATAAAATTGCCGACATTTTAAGCATTTCTTGTAAAATTGCGACTGTTTTTGAGTAAAATTCCAACTTTTATCATAATATTGCACAAATGTTCAGTTTTCCTTGTAAAATGTTGACTTGCGTTGAGTAAAATGACGACTTTTATTATAATACTGCCAAAATTCTAAGTTTTTCTTGTGAAACTGTGACCTTTTTCTTGTGAAATTCCAACTAATTTTTCACAACAAGCTTTTTTTACATTTGCATAGTATGTATATATTATTAATGTTGTAAATACACTTCTTTATATATCTAGAAAGGCTGGTCCCAAAAAAGAGGGATTTTTCAAAT
Source organism: Entelurus aequoreus (assembly GCF_033978785.1). Classification (NCBI taxonomy): domain Eukaryota; kingdom Metazoa; phylum Chordata; class Actinopteri; order Syngnathiformes; family Syngnathidae; genus Entelurus; species Entelurus aequoreus. Next base: position 8,290,690 of record NC_084735.1, read on the forward strand.
GGACTGTGTGTCGCTTTTAAAAGTGCTCCCCCTCTGGTCAACATATGAAATAACAAGTGTGTGTAAGAAATTGAAATGGTCCCCCTTTGTCAAAATTAGTTTAACAAAAGAATAATAAATATGTAAATAGAGACATACTGTAATAACATGAAGTAAATAATGAAGATTAAAAACCAATTACAAACAAAAAAAATAATAAATTAACTAAAAGCAGTCTTTTTCTCACAATGTGTCGACTTTTTTCTTAAAAAATTGGGAACAATTTCTCATGTTCTTTCTGTTTCTGTAATATTGCAATATTTTCTCGTAAAATTATTACTTTTTATGTAGAATTATTACTTTTCAATGCAAAATGGTGACATTTGACGTGTAAAATTCTGACTTTTGTCACAATATTGCCATTTTGTTGTTGTTAGTAAAATGATGACCTTTGTCATAAGTAAAATTCTGATTATTATTATGATATTGACAACATTTTAAAGTTTCTTATAAAATTGTGACCGTTGTCGCGTAAAAATACGACAAGTTTCATAAAATTGCCAACATTTTAAGCATTTCTTGTAAAATTGCGACTGTTTTTGAGTAAAATTCCAACTTTTATCATAACATTGCACAAATGTTCAGTTTTCCTTGTAAAATGTTGACTTGCGTCGAGTAAAATGACGACTTTTATTATAATACTGCCAAAATTCTAAGTTTTTCTTGTGAAATTGTGATCTTTTTCTTGTGAAATTCCAACTCATTTTTCACAACAAGCTTTTTTTATATTTGCATAGTATGTATGTATTATTAATGTTGTAAATACACTTCTTTATACATCTAGAAAGGCTGGTCCCAAAAAAGAGGGATTTTTCAAATGGACTGTGTGTCGCTTTTAAAAGTGCTCCCCCTCTGGTCAACATATGAAATAACAAGTGTGTGTAAGAAATTAAAATGCGCCCCCTCTGGACAAAATAGTTTAAAAAAAATTAAAAAAAAAAAATTGTATATTGAGACATACTGTAATCATTTCAAGTAAATATTGAAGATTAAAAAACAGTTAAAAACAAAAAAATAAATTAATTAACTAAAAGTAGTCTTTTTCTCACAATGTGCCGACTTTTTTCTTATAAAATTGTAAACAATTTCTCATATTCTTTCTGTTTCTGTAATATTGCAATATTTTCTCGTTTAATTATTACTTTTTAATGCAAAATGGTGACATTTGACGTATAAAATTCTGACTTTTATCACAATATTGCCAATTTCGTTGTTGTTCTTGTAAAATAGTGAATTTATTTTTTGCAAAATGATGACTTTTGTCATAACTAAAACTCTGATTATTATTATAATATTGACAACATTTTTAAGTTTTCTTATAAAATTGGGAATAATTTCTCATATTCTTTATGTTTCTGAAATATTGCAATATTTTTTCGTAAAATTATTACTTTTTAATGTCAAATTATTACTTTGTAATGCAAAATGGCGACATTTGACGTATAAAATTCAGACCTTTATCACAATATTGCCAATGTTTTTGTTGTTCTTGTAAAATAGTGAATTTTTTTTGGTAAAATTATGACCTTTGTCATAAGTAAAATTCAGATTATTATTATAATATTGACAACATTTTAAAGTTTTCTTATAAAACTGTGACCGTTGTCGAGTAAAAATACGACTCTTTTCATAAAATTGCCGACATTTTAAGCATTTCTTGTAAAATTGCGACTGTTGTTGAGTAAAATTCCAAATTATATCATAACATTGCACAAATGTTCAGTTTTTCTTGTCAAATTTTGACTTGCGTTGAGTAAAATGACGACTTTTATTATAATACTGTTTTTCTTGTGAAACTGTGACCTTTTTCTTGTGAAATTCCTACCCATTTTTCACAACAAGCTGTTTTATATGTTTTACACTTCTTTATATATCTAGAAAGGCTGGTCCTAAAGAGGTAGGCAGAGGTCTCAGGCAGGCCTGGCCCTAACCAATCTGGCGCCCTAGGCAAGATTTTAGGTGGCGCCCCCCCACATCGGCAGTGAAGTGTATATACTCACAAGAAACCGAATAGCTTTGTCTTTGACCTTTTTTTTTACTTAAAGAAAGCAAATTAACATATTATATGAGAATGTTATGTTATGATGATCTTTAACCGAATCACAGCAGTGCTCAAATTAAAAAACAGCATTCCCTCTCATGGGATATTGCTTAATTAACATTAATGATGTGCACTTTAACAACTAGGCTTACAACTATACCTAATATATAAAGGGGTGGAAAAGTGACTATTACCTGCAGGGCAAACATTAGCTAACCAGAAGGCAATAACAACGTAAACAAAAAACACCTGCTTAAAAGATCTAATACAAATGTCCCTGAGGAAAGTAAGGTGGGAGTACTGTAATTACCTAACGTTACATTATTATTTTCCATAACAATTTAGCCCCCTCCACAATATTAACCCGACGTTAAAACAGAACTAGCTATTTATTGATTAGCAATTGCTGAATCATGTAACATTAGCTTAATGCTAAAAAAGCCAGGTTACTATCACATTCTGTAACAGACAAATAATTTCATGTAGGCTAACGTTACCTACCTGCTACCTCTGTCTTTTTCTCGTTTCTCCTCTTCTTTTCTCTTTTTTCTTCCCTGGGCACCTGACAGTTTTGGCCGTTTTGACATCTTGTGTTGAAGGGAGGGAAGGGAGGGGGCGCACCGTGCGGGGGGGAGGGGAGGGGGGGGGGCGTAATGTTGTAACAAATAATATTTCTATCAAATAGGCTTTACTTTGCATTTTAATTAACGTGGGATTATATTTTGTATTTAGAAACAATAGTACCAACTTTTTTTTCTTTTTTTTTTTTTTCCTCCAACATTTGTGGCACTGGCGTGGCGCCCCCTGATGGACGGCGCCCTTAGCATTTGCCTATACGGCCTATGCCACGGGTCGGCCCTGGTCTCAGGTCTCAAGAAGGTAAGAAATACAGAAACGTGTGTGTGTGTGTGTGTGTGTGTGTGTGTGTGTGTGTGTGTGTGTGTGTGTGTGTGTGTGTGTGTGTGTGTGTGGGTTCCACCCTGCATCTCTCTTTATTTACTAGGTGTCTTATTTACAATATTAAACAGCAAATGGAAGCCACATTTTAAAGCTTTTTCAAGACACGTGTTTTAATCTTAAAAAAAAAAAAAACACACGTTAGGAATCCAATAGTCGAACATGACAGTTGAATATTATTTTAAAGTGCCCTGTCATGATGATAATTAGCGGCGCGGCTGGTGACGTCATCAACTAATTGCACTTCAACGTAGCCACCAATGGGCGGCAGCACCACTTCCGGTAGGAACCATTGTGCAGGGGGAGGACTTTTGAAGCTGCACACTTGCCGGCGGAAGGACGACGTTTTCCAGACGGATCGTCCCGGCTTGAGTGGGAGTATTTAGTCCTTCTCAGGCGGGATAGCGAGTTATTTTTTAACAGCTTTACGCGAATGAATGTGGTGGATTCATCCCACGAAGGCAACTTTAATTGACGGCCGACTCTGGTATGTATTCTTTGGAGCTCATTCGGGAAGACTCACGCCGAGCACATGCGAGGTGCTAGCATGCTAACATGCTAAGTACTTTGTTACATTGCTACAATATTTCCATGATTCTGCTATTATTTACATATTTGTTGAGTATATTTTAGCATGAATTCAAAGTATGAGGTTTTGTATCTTAGACACAATTGCGATAAGGTTGTTAAAACATCCTGATAAATGTCAATTATGCGGCAAAAACGCCAACAGAGCTAATTATAATTTATTATTATTATTATTAATCATATTTCTCACTCATGACACCACTTTTTTTTTTTCCTAAATATAATTTTTGAATTTGCACATTCTGAAATAGTTTCGTGACTTAAATTGTGGGGATTTTTTTTTTTCTACATTTAAAAAAACAACATTTTTATAGTTTAAGTGTAACACATTTTCAATTTCCTGTATATCAGATCCACTCTTTTTTTTAAATAATTTTTTTACCTTTATTTATAATATGCAACATTTACATACAGGCAAATAAATAATAATAATCAAAACAAGTAACAAAACAGTGCCAGGGGGGTTGTAAACTCAATAAAGCAACCAAAGTAGAATATAAAATCCACTATATTGCCAAAAGTATTTGGCCACCTGCCTTGACTCACATATGAACTTGAAGTGCCATCCCATTCCTAACCCATAAATACCGTATTTTTCGTAGTATACGTCGCTCCGGAGTATAAGTCGCACCGGCCGAAAATGCATAATAAAGAAGGAAAAAAACATATAAGTCGCACCGGAGTATAAGTCGCATTTTTTTGGGGAAATGTATTTGATAAAAGCCAACACCAAGAATATACATTTGAAAGGCAATTTAAAATAAAGAATAGTGAACAACAGGCTGAATAAGTGTACGTTATATGAGGCATAAATAACCAACTGAGAACGTGCCTGGTATGTTAACGTAACATATTATGGTAAGAGTCATTCAAATAACTATAACATATAGAACATGCTATACGTTCACCAAACAATCTGTCACTCCTAACCGCTAAATACCATGAAGTCTTATACGTCTAGTCTCTTACCTCAATGAGCTAAATAATATTAGATATTTTACGCTAATAAATGATAAATAAATAAATGTGTTAATAATAAGTCGCTGCTGAGTATAAGTCGCACCCCCGGTCAAACTATGAAAAAAACTGACTTATAGTCCGAAAAATACGAGATATATATATATATATATATATATATATATATATATATGCGCGCCTTAAGTGCCATCCCATTCCTAACTCAAAGGTTTCAACCTAGTTCGGGGGTCGGCAACCCGCGGCTCTAGAGCCGCATGCGGCTCTTTAGCGCCGCCCTAGTGGCTCTCTGGAGATTTTTCAAAAATGTATGAAGAATGGAAAAAGATGAGGGGAAAAAAATCTATTTTTTGTTTTAGTATGGTTTGTGTAGGAGGACAAACATGACACAAACCTCCCTAATTGTTATAAATCACACTGTTTATATTAAACATAATTCACTGATTCGAGTATTTGGCGAGCGCCGTTTTGTCCTACTAATTTTGGCGGTCCTTGAACTCACCGTATAGTATGTTTACATGTAGAACTTTCTCCGACTTTCTAGGACGTGTTTTATGCCACTTCTTTTTCTGTCTCATTTTGTCCACCACACTTTAAACGTTGTGCATGAATACACAAAGGTGAGTTTTGTTGATGTTATTGACTTGTGTGGAGTGCTAATCAGACATATTTGGTCACTGCATGACTGCAAGCTAATCGATGCTAACATGCTATTTAGGCTAGCGATATGTACATATTGCATCATTATGCCTCATTTGTAGCTATAATTGAGCTCATTTAGCTTCCTTTAAGTCATCTTAATTAAATTTATACCTCATGATACATGTAATATGGCTTTTAATTTTTTGCGGCTCCTGACAGATTTGTTTTTGTATTTTTGGTCCATTATGGCTCTTTCAACATTTTGGGTTGCCGACCCCTGACCTAGTTCAACCTACTCTGGCCTAGTGGTTAGAGTGTCCACCCTGAGGTTGTGAGTTCTAAAAATTCACTATTTTACAAGAACAACAAAAAAAATGGCAATATTGTGATAAAAGTCAGAATTTTATACGTCAAATGTCACCATTTTGCATTAAAAAGTAATAATTTGACATTAAAAAGTAATAATTTTACGAAAAAATATTGCAATATTTCAGAAACAGAAAGAACATGAGAAATTATTCCCCATTTTATAAGAAAAGTTGACACATTGTGAGAAAAAGACTGCTTTTAGTTCATTTATTTATTTTTTTGTTTGTAATTGGTTTTTAATCTTCATTATTTACTTCAAGTTATTACAGTATGTCTCTATTTACATATTTAGAGTGTCCGCTCTGACATGGGTAGGTCGTGAGTTCAAACCCCGGCCGAGTCACACCAAAGACTATAAAAATGGGACCATTACCTCACTGCTTGGCACTCAGCATCAATGGTTGGAATTGGGGGTTAAATCACCAAAAATGATTTCAGAGTGCGGCCACCGCTGCTGCTCACTGCTCCCCTCACCTCCCAGGGGGTGAACAAGGGGATGGGTTAAATGCAGAGGACAAATTTCACCACACCTAGTGTGTGTGTGACTATCATTGGTACTTTAACTTGAACTTTTAATATGATGTTATGTTATAAGCAGCTAATACAGCTTCAACTCTTCTGGGAAGGCTGTCCACAAGGTTGCAGAGCGTGTTTATAGGAATTTTCCACCATTCTTACAAAAAGTGTTTTGGTGAGGTCACACACAAGGAGGCCTGGCTGTCAGTCTCCGGTCTTATTCATCCCAAAGGTGTTCTAGCTGGTTCGGGTCAGGGACTCTGTGCAGGCCAGTCAAGTTTCTCCACACCGGACTCTGTCATCCATGTCTTTATGGACCTTGCTTTGTGCACTGGTGCACAGTCATGTTGGAAGAGGGAGGAGCCCGCTCCAAACTGTTCACACAAATTTGGGAGCATGGAATTGTCCAAAATGTTTTGGTATCCTGGAGCATTCAAAGTTCCTTTCACTGGAACTAAGGGGCCAAGCCCAACTCCTGAAAAACAACCCAGCACCATAATTCCTCCTCCACCAAATTTCACACTGGGCACTATGCAGTCCAAATGTAGCGTTCTCCTGGCAACCTCCAAACCCAGACTGATCCATCAGATTGCCAGAAGGAAAAGTGTGATTCATCAGTCCAGAGAAGGCGTGTCCACTGCTCTAGAGTCCAGTGGCGACGTGCTTTACACCACTGCATCCCACGCTTTGCATTGGACTTGGTGTTGTATGCCTTAGATGCGCTGCTCGGCCATGGAAACCCATTCCTTGAAGCTCTCTGCGTACTGTACGTGGGCTAATTGGAAGGTCACGTGAAGTTTGGAGCTCTGTAGCAACTGACTGTGCAGAAAGTCGTTGCATCAGCATCTGTGACAGTCTACGTGGCCTACCACTCGGTGGCTGAGTTGCTGTTGTTCCCAAACTCTTCACTTTTCTTATAATAAAGTTGACTTTGGAATATTTAGGAGCGAGGAAATTTCACGACTGGATTTGTTGCACAGGTGGCATTCCTATGATAGTTCCATGCTGGAAATCACTGAAAGCGGCCCATCCTTTCACAAATGTTTGTAGAAACAGTCTCCATGCCTAAGTGCTTGATTTGATACACCTGTGATTAGGACCCCTGATTCTCATCATTTGGATGGGTGGCCAAATACTTTTGGCAATATAGTGTATATATAACCAGTGTTTCCCATAAACTGCCAAGATACCTGTGGCGGTGGGGGGCGTGGATATGGGCGTGGTCACCATGACATCATCGAGTAATTTGCATAATTTACTACAATGATTTGATTTTCTCTAAAAAGGCTCAAAAAATGTATACTTACTAATTAATAATAACAGTTTTGTTTTAAACGTCCATCCATCCATCCATTTTACAATATAATTACAACACTTTATGTACATATTTATATACAGATTTGAACAATAAGTTATTCACTGATATATATTTATTAATTGTGGTTCTTACAAAAAAGATATCTTATAAAATATAAAAGCTAAAATGTCTCAAAGCTCTGTTTTAATTAGTGCATACTAAATAATTTAACTTTAGCCTACTACTACAACCATATTATTTACCAGCAACATAAAGTGAAACAGAGGCAGAGGTGTCCTGCCACAGTCAGTAACAAATAAACAGCTGTTCAAGCACAAGTTCAGTAAATAATCCATATTTGGAGCACAGCATCATAGTTTTCACAGCTTTTTGGTTGTTAGAGGTAGAAAGCGTATTAAATTGAAGTTGTAATTCTTTTTTAAAGGCACAAAAAACAGGTCTGATATTGAGAAACTTACCGTATTTTTCGGACTATAAGTCGCAGTTTTTTTCATAGTTTGGGGGTGCGACTTACACTCAGGAGCGACTTATGTGTGAAATGATTAACACATTAGCGTAAAATATCAAATAATATTATTTAGCTCATTCACGTAAGAGACTAGACCGGGGGTCGGCAACCCGCGGCTCTAGAGCTGCCTGCGGCTCTTTAGCGCCGTCCTAGTGGCTCTCTGGAGATTTTTCAAAAATGTATGAATAATGGAAAAAGATGAGGGGAAAAAAATCTATTTTTTTGTTTTAGCATGGTTTCTGCAGGAGGACAAACATGACACAAACCTCCCTAATTGTTATAAATCACACTGTTTATATTAAATATGCTTCACTGATTCGAGTATTTGGCGAGCGCCGTTTTGTCCTACTTATTTTGGCGGTCCTTGAACTCACCGTATAGTTTGTTTACATGTATAACTTTCTCCGATTTTCTAGGACGTGTTTTATGCCACTTTTTCTGTCTCATTTTGTCCACCACACTTTTAACGTTGTGCATGAATGCACAAAGGTGAGTTTTGTTGATGTTTTTGACTTGTGTGAAGTGCTAATCAGACATATTTGGTCACTGCATGACTGCAAGCTAATCGATGCTAACATGCTATTTAGGCTAGCTATATGTACATATTGCATCATTATGCCTCATTTGTAGGTATATTTGAGGTCATTTAGTTTCCTTTAAGTCCTCTTAATTAAATTCATATCTCATGACACATCTAATATGGCTTTTAATTTTTTGCGGCTCCAGACAGATTTGTTTTTGTATTTTTGGTCCAATATGGCTCTTTCAACATTTTGGGTTGCCGACCCCTGGACTAGATGTATAAGATTTCATGGGATTTAGCGATTAGGAGTGACAGATTGTTTGGTAAACGTATAGCATGTTCTATATGTTATGGTTATTTGAATGACTCTTACCATAATATGTTACGTTAACATACCAGGCACCTTCTCAGTTGGTTATTTATGCCTCATATAACGTACACTTATTCAGCCTGTTGTTCACTATTCTTTATTTATTTTAAATTGCCTTTCAAATGTCTATTCTTGCTGTTGGCTTTTATCAAATACATTTCCCCAAAAAATGCGACTTATATGTTTTTTCCCTTCTTTATTATGCATTTTCGGCCGGTGCGACTTATACTCCGAAAAAAAACGGTACATTTTTGTTAGTTTACGATAAAGGCTCGGCTGTAATATTGCACAATCCTATAATTACATCAAGCGTAACCCATTTTTTTGTCATTCGCTCTAGTCCTGCTAACTTTCTGGTAGCTTCAATGAGAATATCCACAGACAAGACAACTTTTCAATGAATGTCGCATAATGTTGATAATGTTTAAACGCTGTATCGCTGTTAATACTGTTGTTAACTAACATGGATATCGCGTCCGCGCCTCATTGCACAACCTGCTATTAAATGAATGCTTTACGTTTGCATTGTGTGACAGCGTCTGACTGGCTCGGAGGCTGCGCGCCTCTCCACAGTTGGAGACACCGTAAGTCCTTCCTGGAAAAGCACATCTGATTATTTTCCTGTAAAAAAAAAACAAAAAATGGTTAATGTTCTTTGTTGGATGTTTGCAGAATTGCACAATGTTCCATTCGACTTGCTTGTACGTGTCTCTGAATGTCCTAGTTTTACTTCCGAGTGCAAAGCCTTTTATAAAAGGATAATTTTGATTTTTATTAGAGAAAGAGTAGCCCCGAGTATCGTTCAGTTAAACCGATACGGTACCAATTCCCAGTACCTGGGAATCAATACCGGTACTCAACGGCACCAATTTTAAGTACTCTAGCGTGTGTTCACAAATTTTTATTGTTTTTGATGATACAATCATATTTTATTGCAACATTTGTTAGAATAATTATGTGTAAGTTATCACACAATCTTACGCTTAAAGGCCGTTGCTATAGTTAATATCAATTGTGCTGAAGTTGTACTTTTCTATCTGTGCGAAGGGACAACTTGCAATCTTGGATTGCGAGTGGTCTCGTATCGGCGTTTGTGTCCAGAACATTGAGTACCGTGACGCAGACAAAGCAGAGACAGGGCAATATCACAAGTTTCAGCACATTTCCCTTTCATGAATAATCATATATTATTTTTTGATTGATTGAAACTTTTATTAGTAGATTGCACAGTACAGTACATATTCCGTACAATTGACCACTAAATGGTAACACCCCAATGAGTTTTTCAACTTGGTTAAGTCGGGGTCCACTTAAATAAATTCATGGTAAAACTGGGGCTGCTGAAATTACCCCCCTTCCTTCGGAAGCAGCCTCCGTGATGTAACCAGGGACCTCCCGAATAAATAGTGGAGCACGTGGGCTGTGCCTTAGAGCGCAGGTTGGAACTGTAACTTAAGTGTACAGCCCAATACGTCTCTCCTCGTCGAGCTAAATTGAACTCTGTCTCTGCATGATTCCTTGCTTCTTGTCTGTTTAATAGATATCATCAGTGTTTGAACCTGACACATTCAAACATTATCTGTTTAACTACAGTAATGTAAAGTTTATGGTGTTTTTGTTGCGCCCTAAAAAGCGTTACTACTGTAAGTGTTGTACTTATTATCCACCGGCTGTTTGATTGTAACGTTCATTTTAGTTGTGGTTTCCATTAACACATTTTGGAGGTGTTGAAATCGCCGCTTAAAGGCCTACTGAAAGCCACTACTACCGACCACGCAGTCTGATAGTTTATATATCAATGATGAAATCTTAACATTGAAACACATGCCAATACGGCCGGGTTAACTTATAAAGTGCGATTTTTAAATTCCCGCCACACTTCCGGTTGAAAAACTCCTTTGGATATGATTTATGCGCGTGACGTCACAAAATCCACGGAAGTGGTTGGACCCCATCGACCCGATACAAAAAACTCTTGTTTTCTCCGACAAAATTCCATAGTATTCTGGACATCTGTGTTGGTGAATCTTTTGCAATTTGTTTAATGAACAATGGAGGCTGCAAAGAAGAACGTTGTAGGTGGGATCGATCGGTGTATTAGCGGCTAAGTACAATACTTACAGCAACACAACAAGGACTACTTACTACGCCTAGCCGATGCTTGCCGCCAAACCCACGGATGAAGTCCTTCGTCGCGCCGTCGATCTCTGGAACGCAGGTGAGCACGGCTGTTGATGGGAAGATGAGGGCTGGCTGGCGTAGGTGGAACGCTAATGTTTTTATCATAGTTCTGTGAGGTCCGGTTGCTAAGTTGCTTAATTAGCCTTAGCGTCGTTAGCAACAGCATTGTTAAGCCTTACCAGGCTGAGAATTTTTAACCGTGTAGTTACATGTACATGGTTTAATAGTATTGTTGATCTTCTGTCTATCCTTCCAGTCAGGGGTTTATTTCCTTTGTTTCTATCTGCATTTGAGAACGATGCTATCACGTTAGCTCAGTAGCTAAGTGTGTCACCGATGTATTGTCGTGGAGATAAAAGTCACTTTAAATGTCCATTTCGCGTGCTCGGCTCTCATTTTCAAGAGGATATAGTATCCGAGGTGGTTTGAAATACAAATCCGTGATCCACAATAGAAAAAGGAGAGAGTGTGGAATCCAATGAGCCAGCTTGTACCTAAGTTACGGTCAGAGCGAAAAAAGATACGTCCATCACTGCCTCTCTAGTCCTTCACTGTAACGTTCCTCATCTACGAATCTTTCATCCTCGCTCAAATTAATGGGGTAATCGTCGCTTTGTCGCTCCGAATCTCTCTCTCGCTCCATTGTAAACAACGGGGAATTGTGAGGAATACTAGCTCCTGTGACGTCACGCTACTTCCGGTACAGGCAAGGCTTTTTTTTATCAGCGAGCAAAAGTTGCGGACTTTATCGTCGATTTTCTCTACTAAATCCTTTCAGCAAAAATATGGCAATATCGCGAAATGATCAAGTATGACACATAGAATGGATCTGCTATTCCCGTTTAAATAAAAAAAATTCATTTCAGTAGGCCTTTAAAATCGCTAATGCTAATCCGTAGCGTATCAATAGCAAAGCCAATGTATATTAGCGTCAAGCTAGTGCATTTCGAGGAAAATGGAGCCTACTTTACTTGGGAGACAGTTACTTTGTTGGCATTGAAAATTGCAACACCTGTTTGTTCTTTTTTTTTTTTTTTTACTGATGATTAAAGAGATTGCAAGTGGAACCAGAACCGTAAAAACCTTCTCACTCTCCCGCCCCCCAGCTACCCCGGAGGAGTGCCGGGTTGCCATGGTGATATTGGTCGAGATGCAGCGGCTGGACCTCGGGACAAGCGGCGGGATTCCAATGACGGGTGACTCGGCGGACACCGGTTTGGGGGCTCGGGCCTCGCCTCTGGTGGGGTATTTGGGAAAAGTCAGTTGCTCTCCTCACTCGCTGTTGTCACCTGCGCAAAGCTGAAATTGTGTTTGAACGCCACTGCGACTAAGCAGTGCCACTCCAAATTACATGTCAAAGAAACCCACGGAAATCTTTTGGTAAAAGGCGAAAGTTGTAGTTTATTGAACAAACATTGGTCATGTTGGGAAGAACACACGGTTACCGTTGCTATGCACCGGCCACTGCGTGCTTGCGGCACTTCCGCAGTATCACAGTGTTGTTTTCATTGTAATAATGATGCGGTGTCTCACATCCTGCTGCTTTGTCGAAGGTTCAAGAGAGAGCGGCGTCTCTCGACACGTGTCCATGGTGCGCCGCCAGAGGCCTGAGCTCCCCTCTGCGCTCGTACCGCGTCAACCTGCACGAGTCCATCACGCTGTGCACCGACCCTCAGGTCAGTCTGCACTCCGCTTTCAGTCACTGGATCCAAAAAAAAGTCAATCAAAACACCACTAACTGCTACCATTTGATATCGGGTGGTGGTCCGATGTCAGCACAAAAAAAACAAGTATTGGGTGTAGGGCTGGGCGATACGGCCTTTTTTTAATATCTCGATATGTTTAGGCCAGGGATGTCCAAAGTGCGGCCCGCAGGTAATTTTTTAACGGCCCCAAGCAGGGCCGGCCCGTGGCATAGGCCGTATAGGCAAATGCTAAGGGCGCCGTCCATCAGGGGGCGCCACGCCAGTGCCACAAATGTTGGAGGAAAAAAATAAAAAAGTTGGTACAATTATTTCTAAATACATAAAATAATCCCACGTTAATTTAAATGCAAAGTAAAGCCTATTTAATAGAAATATTATTTGTTACAACATTACGCACCCCCCTCCCCCCGCACGGTGCGCCCCCTCCCTTCCCGTATCATGACTCTTTTTGGACGTCACCACATCAAAAAATCAACACAAGATGTCAAAACGGCCAAAACTGTCATGTGCCCAGGGAAGAAAAAAGAGAAGAGGAGGAGAAACGAGAAAAAGACAGAGGTAGCAGGTAGGTAACGTTAGCCTACATGAAATTATTTGTCTGTTACAGAATGTGATAGTAACCTTTAGCATTAAGCTAATGTTACATGATTCTGCAATTCCTAATCAATAAATAGCTAGTTCTGTTTTAACTTCGGGTTAATATTGTTGAGGGGGCTAAATTGTTATGGAAAATAATAATGTAACGTTAGGTAATTACTAGAGATGTCCGATAATATCGGTCTGCCGATATTATCGGCCGATAAATGCGTTAAAATGTAATATCGGAAATTATCGGTATCGGTTTTTTTATTATCAGTATCGTTTTGTTTTTTTTTGTTGTTTTTTTATTAAATCCACATAAAAAACACAAGATACACTTACAATTAGTGCACCAACCCAAAAAACGTCCCTCCCCCATTTACACTCATTCACACAAAGGGGTTGTGTCTTTCTGTTATTAATATTCTGGTTCCTACATTATATATCAATATATATCAATACAGTCTGCAAGGGATACAGTCCGTAAGCACACATGATTGTGCGTGCTGCTGCTCCACTAATAATACTAACCTTTAACAGTTAATTTTACAAATTTTCATTAATTACTAATTTCTATGTAACTGTTTTTATATTGTTTTACTTTCTTTTTTATTCAAGAAAATGTTTTTAATTTATTTATCTTATTTTATTTGATTCATTTTTTTAAAAAGTACCTTATCTTCACCATACCTGGTTGTCCAAATTAGGCATAATAATGTGTTAATTCCACGACTGTATATATCGGTTGATATCGGTATCGGTTGATATCGGTATCGGTAATTAAAGAGTTGGACAATATCGGCATATCGGATATCGGCAAAAAGCCATTATCGGACATCCCTAGTTATTACAGTACTCCCTGGTGTACAGTAATTTGTAAGTCATTCTAGTTAATGCAATATTAAAAAGCACAAATAGAGAACTCTGTTGGATCCCCTTTTTTTGTAATATAGTTGTTAAAGTCATACTGGTTTGATATCTTGTTTTGTGCTGTGCCTTATTTATATTGTATTTTTAATTTATTTTATGCAACTTGTTGACACGTTTTATTTTGTGTTTATGTATGTAAAAAATAATGTATTTCATATATACATTTTTTATTTTTTGTATTCATTTATTTATCCATAGTTTTTTTATCTTGTTAACAATTCTGATTGTTAATTTGCTTTCTTTAAGTAAAAAAAAGGTCAAAGACAAAGCTATTCGGTTTCTTGTGAGTATATACACTTCACTGCCGATGTGGGGGGGCGCCACCTAAAATCTTGCCTAGGGCGCCAGATTGGTTAGGGCCGGGCCTGGCCCCAAGGCACATTCTAAAAATACGATAAAAAAACATAAAAAGTGGTATAAAGGAGACAATAAAATGTTGCTATGTTGACTCTAATAACACTAAGCTGTCATGCAGGCTGTTTCTTTCTTTAAAACATAATAATGAATCAAAAACAATGTTATGAATTATTGACCTATTCAAGGCTCCAATTAGGTCACATTAAATATTCCACTTTGAGATATTTTTGGGGGAAAATGTTGCATATTTTCTGTTTGCCATATAAAAAACTGTTTATTTTTTAATTTTTTAAAGAAGGGCCTAAAATGAACAAATGAACATAATAAACAACAATACAAGTTATAATTGACGGATAGATCTGAAGTTGATCTCGAGACTATTGTGTTAAGTTTTTTAAAAAATTACGATTTATTTTTTAACACTTTACTGAGCAGGACCCTTTTGGATCCCCAATAATTTTAGTGGGACTTTTTTTTTTTTTTTAAGTGTCATTGCTCAAAAAATAATAAAGTAAAATCAATGTTGTTATGAGTTATGTTATGAGCTCCAATTATTATATAAGCTGAAATGTTCCACTTTAAAATTTTATTGGGGGAAAATATTTCATATTTTGTGTTTTTTCCATAAAAAACTGGGTTTTCTTTGGCAAAAAGGGCATACAACTTAAATCTAAAAAAAAAATGTTATATTGACAGACATACCTAATGTTGATCTAGATATTTAAACTTTGAATGATAATAATACTAAATAATGACTTTTTTTTAACCTAAACCCTTTGGAGTCCCCGGTATCAAGCCTGAGTGGAGGCCTAAATGTATATTTTTTATACATATATTGTATTGGTTTTTAAAATAAATATCCAAATGGCCCTGCTTGCTTTGATTTTTCAGTGTGCTGCCCTCAGTGGAAAAAGTTTGGACACCCCTGGTTTAGGCCATGTCACGATACACCATATATATGTGGATATTTTGCCTTAGCCTGGAATGAACACTTGATGCATATAATCACAGCAGTATGATGATTCTATGTGTCTACATTAAAACATTCTTCTTCATACTGCATTAATATATGCTACTTTTAAACTTTCATGCAGAGAGGGAAATCACAACTAAAAGTGTATTTATTAAACAGTTATTAAGCAGTGGCACAAACATTCATGTCATTTCCAAAACAGAAAGTGCAAGATTGTCAGAGACATTTTAAAACAAGCTATTAGTGCACTTTTGTGCATGATGTCACTAAGATGGCATATCAAAACAACACTAAATTAAAGTGCACTTTTGTACAGAACGCCACTACAATAGTTTAAAACAAATAAAGTGCACTTTTGTGCATGATGTCACACAAGATGTTTCAATAAGTGTCAAATAAAAATGAGCTGCATAATAGGAAATCAAATAGCAGTGTTTCCCACACATTCATTTATTTGTGGCGGCTCGCCACGAAAGAATTACGTCCGCCACAAATAATTTTTATTTTTATTTTTTTTATTTTATTTATTTTTTGTCCTGTCCAGCTTCTCAGGCAAATCATATAGTTGATGTAGATGCCCATATAGGCTGTTCAGATTTACTTTACAAAAGAGAAGTGTAGGATACTTCTCTCGTTGCCTTATTTCAATTATTCAATTAATTGAAATAAGGCAATTTGTATTTGACCACTACTGTTTTCTGTTTATTTGTTACTGACTGTGGCAGGACACCTATGCCTCTGTTTCACTTTATGTTGCTGGTAAATAATATGGTTGTAGTAGTAGGCTAAAGTTAAATTATTTAGTATGCACCAATTAAAGGGCAGAGCTCTAAGAGACATTTTAGCTTTTATATTTTATAAGATATATTTTTTGTAAGAACCACAATTAATAAATATATTTCAGTGAATAACTTATTGTTCAAATCTGTATATAAATATGTACATAGTGTTGTAATTATATTGTAAAATGGATGGATGGATGGACGTTTAAAACAAAACTGTTATTATTGATTAGTAAGTATACATTTTTTGAGCCTTTTTAGAGAAAATCATATTGTAGTCAATTATGCAAATTACTCGATGATGTCATGGTGACCACGCCCATAGCCACACCCCCACCGCCACAGGTATCTTGGCAGTTTATGGGAAACACTGAATAGTGTATGTCCTTCGCTATGTGGTAGGTTCCTGCGGACGTTATCTCCTTATGTCGTGGACTATTTTTTTCATACGGCATTTTGTTGGTGTGGCACCGAACGGAGATGTTGACATGCGGAGTTTCAAGCACTCTTCATTCTCTAGCGGCTGACTTTTCAAATGATGCTACATATTAGCAGTGCTGCTACATTTTGTAGCAACGCTTTTGCCCCACACTTGACAAATTACGGTTGTCTGTTCGACATCTTCCCACTCGAAGCCAAACCACCGCCAGACGTTGGACCCCCTGCTGCTTTTCTTCCTTCATTTGTTACCAGATTCGCACTTTCTTTCTCTCGTATTACCACTCGCACCACAGCTAACGTCACCCATGCCGCTACCTCTCTGCTCCGCGAGGGCGTATACGTATGTAAGAAGGTGCGCTTGTTTTAAGTCTCTGTGAGAAGGAGAGACAAGATAGAGGGGGAAACGCATGCAGTTTAATGCCCCGCAGCTAAAAGCAACTGCGTGAGAACGTATATGTGAATATCACGATATAGTCATTTTCTATATCGCACAGAGACAAACCCGCGATATATCCAGTATATCGATATATCGCCCAGCCCTAGTATCGGTTTCAAAAAGTAAAATTAATGACTTTTTAAAACGGCGCAGTACATATCCGGTAAAACACGGACGTATGGCATACTTGCCAACCCTCCCGATTTTCCCGGAAGACTCCCGAATTTCAGTGCCCCTCCCGAAAATCTCCCGGGGCAATCATTCTCCCGAATTTCTCCCGATTTCCACCCGGACAACAATATTGGGGGCGTTCCTTAAAGGTAGGGGTGTAACGGTACGTACCTCGGTTTAGAGGTCATGGTTCGGTTCATTTTCGGTACAGTCAAAAAACAACAAAATATACATTTGGTATTTATTTACCAAATTTGCAAAATCTTCCACCAAAAATATTTTTCTAAGTGGAATATTTGATGTGAAGTAATGGGAACCTTGGATAGGTCAATAATTCATAATAACATTGATTTTGATTCATTATTATGTTTTGAGCAATGACAGTTTGAAAGAAAAAAAAAACAGCTTTGTTTTATTAGTCAACATTGCAACTTTTTCTACATTACATTTAACCTTTAAAGGCCTACTGAAAGCCACTACTAGCGACCACGCAGTCTGATAGTTTATATATCAATGATGAAATCTTAACATTGCAACACATGCCAATACGGCCGGGTTAACTTATAAAGTGACATTTTAAATTTCCTGCGAAACTTCCGGTTGAAAACGTCTTTGTATAATGACGTATGCGCGTGACGTCAATGGTTGAAACGGAAGAATTCGGACACCATTGTATCCAATACAAAAAGCTCTGTTTTCATCTCAAAATTCCACAGTATTCTGGACATCTGTGTTGGTGAATCTTATGCAATTTGTTTAATGAACAATGGAGACTGCAAAGAAGAAAGCTGTAGGTGGGATCGGCGTATTAGCGGCGGATGCAGCAACACAACCAGGAGGACTTAGTTGGATAGCAGACGCGCTACCGCGAGTACAGCTTTGGTTTCCAAACATTTGATCGCTTGCCCGTACGTGCGTGGCGCTATGTGCATGTCACATACGTAACTTTGGGGAAATATATATTTCTTGCCGACTCTGATGGCGGCCGGGGTGTCGTTGAAAGCTACAACGCCCGCCGCCGCACCGCTGTCCTCACCTTGACTTCCTCCGTCTCCGGGCCGCCGACCGCATCGGTGATTAAGTGAAGTCCTTCGTCGTGCCGTCGATCACTGGAACGCAGGTGAGCACAGGTGTTGATGAGCAGATGAGGGCTGGCTGGCGTAGGTGGATAGCTAATGTTTTTAGCATAGCTCTGTGAGGTCCCGTAGCTAAGTTAGCTTCAATGGCATTGTTAAGCTTCGCCAGCCTGGAAAGCATTAACCGTGTATTTACATGTCCGTGGTTTAATAGTATTGTTGATTTTCTGTCTATCCTTCCAGTCAGGGGCTTATTTCTTTTGTTTCTATCTGCAGTTAAGCCCGATGCTATCACGTTAGCTCCATAGCTTAAGTGTTTCGCCGATGTATTGTCGTGGAGATAAGTCACTGTGAATGTCCATTTCGCGTTCTCGACTCTCATTTTCAAGAGGATATAGTATCCGAGGTGGTTTAAAATACAAATCCGTGATCCACAATAGAAAAAGGAGAGAGTGTGGAATCCAATGAGCCAGCTTGTACCTAAGTTACGGTCAGAGTGAAAAAAGATGCGTCCTGCACTGCACTCTAGTCCTTCACTCTCACGTTCCTCATCCACGAATCTTTCATCCTGGCTCAAATTAATGGGGAAATCGTCGCTTTCTCGGTCCAAATCGCTCTCGCTGCATTGAAAACAATGGAGAAATGTGAGGAGCCTTTCAACCTGTGACGTCACGCTACTTCCGGTACAGGCGAGGCTTTTTTTTATCAGCGACCAAAAGTTGCGAACTTCATCGTCGATGTTCTCTACTAAATCCTTTCAGCAAAAATATGGCAATATCGCGAAATGATCAAGTATGACACATAGAATGGATCTGCTATCCCCGTTTAAATAGAAAAAATTCATTTCAGTAGGCCTTTAAGCTTTTTATTTCACTTTTGTTATGTTTTTGTTTATTTTAATAGTATTTTTTGAATGTGCCGTGGGCCTTTAAAACATTAGCTGTGGGCTGCAAATGGCCTCCGGGGCACACTTTTGACACCCCTGCTATAGATAATAAAACATTAAATGTGATAAATCTATGGATAAAAAGCAGAGCCTGGCGACGCATGCACGTTTATCATAACTCTCTCTGTCTCTGCCCCTCCCTCACCAATGCTGCTGCATGCACAGTTTGTTTTGTTTTTAACCCCTTCTTAACCCTGAACGTACATTGAAAATACACGCAACACTAACTCAAAATGCCGGACATTTGAGGCATTTAAGAAACTCCGCCCTGACAGCTCCGCAAAAGAGGACATGTCCGGTGAAAAGAGGACGCATGGTCAGTCTATCCTAGCCCGTTAGCTGCTAGCATGCCGTGTGTTGTGCCTCGGTGTGCATTGTTTACACAACGTGCGTTACGCTACTTAATATGTCCGTGTGGAAACTCGTTCGGTACACCTCCGAACCGAACCGGAACCCCCGCACCGAAACGGTTCAATACAAATACACGTACCGTTACACCCCTACTTAAAGGCACTGCCTTTAGCTTCCTGTACAACCTGTCGTCACCTCCGCTTTTCCTCCATACAAACAGCGTGCCGGCCCAGTCGCATAATATATGTGGCTTTTACACACACATAAGTGAATGCAAGGCATACTTGGTCAACAGCCACACAGGTCACACTGAGGGTGGCCGTATAAACAACTTTAACACTGTTACAAATATGCGCCACACTGTGAACCCACACCAAAGAAGAATGACAAACACATTTCGGGAGAACATCCGCACCGTAACACAACATAAACACAACAGAACAAATACCCAGAACCCCTTGCAGCACTAACTCTTCCGGGACGCTACAATATACAGCCCCCCCCCCTGCCCCGCCCCCCACCTCAACCTCCTCATGCTCTCTCAGGGAGAGCATGTCCCAAATTCCAAGCTGCTGTTTTGAGGCATGTTTAAAAAAAAAAATGCACTTTGTGACTTCAATAATAAATATGGCAGTGCCATGTTGGCATTTTTTTTCCATAACTTGAGTTGATTTATTTTGGAAAACCTTGTTACATTGTTTAATGCATCCAGCGGGGCATCACAACAAAATTAGGCATAATAATGTGTTAATTCCACCACTGTATATATCGGTATCGGTTGATATCGGAATGGGTAATTAAGAGTTGGACAATATCGGAATATCGGATATCGGCAAAAAAGCCATTATCAGACATCTCTAAAAACAAGTATTGGGTGGTATTATATTTTACTCCAGTCATTTACAAAAAGTAAACATGCTAGGCTATAGGCTACTTAGAGCTAGCAGTCCCAGTATACCGTACAACCCTAGTATCCTCTTAAGGCCCAAGCTGTTTGTTTACATGCTTTTTTTTTTTTAATTTCTCTTTGCTATTTGGGTTTATTGGACCCTAATTAGAATAAAAACTAAGAATCATCATTTTATATGATGTACTTAGTCCATAAGTACACAAACGTGTACTTCATGTGTAGTGACATGCTAATTCTTTTTTTTACACTTTTTTTCCCTAAATTCCATTGTATGTTATACTCTTCTGACACCACCAGATGGCAGTATAAGTGTCCACATAAATGGCCATAAGACCCCGATTCAGTAGTGTACACAATTTTGGAAATAAGAGCTTAAAAGGTGCTGTTCACGCATGTGGCCACTAAGCCTTTAAAAAAAATTATAATAATAATTCATACCTTTTCTACTGTACAACCCTTTTTAAAAATGCTAGCACCATATAGCATCGTTGTGGCTTGTGCAGCCCTTTGAGACACTCGTGATTTAGGGCTATATAAATAAACATTGATTGATTGAGTCATAGCAAGGAAGATACATGCTCGTGGCGTTTAGCGCTTCAATCAACACACTATTATGTTGTTTTTTTAAACCACATCAATGAAGTGAATTATATTTATATAGCGCTTTTCTCTAGTGACTCAAAGCGCTTTTACGTAGAGAAACCCAATATCTAAGTTCCATTTAAACCAGTGTGGGTGACACCGGGAGCAGGTGGGTAAAGTGTCTTGCCCAAGGACACAAAGGCCGCGACTGGTATGGCGGAAGCGGGGATCGAACCTGGAACCCTCAAGTTGCTGGCCCGGCTACTTTACCAACCACCGCCCCAATGAACACAGAAGTTGAATTGACCAGATTCCACCTTATTTTTTTTACAATGATGATTAATCAAAAGTGTGTTTCCAAACAGTGCCTCTTCCCTCTGGTCAGTCGCCCCCTAGAGGACATTTTGGCCAGCTTGGTTCCAGCAGCTCAAAGCAGAAAGAGGGCGGCCACGGCCCTCGAAGAAGAAGAAAGGGAGGAAGAGGTCAAAGCCAAGCATCTGCGCTCTATTGACCCGCCTCCCGTGGCAGACGTCAACAATACAGAGAGCGGCGCTCTCAATGGCCGCCATGAGGCTCAAAGCGAGGCGGAGACTCAACCCTGCTCGGATTCCCCATTGGGGCTAGAACCTGTAGAAGACGGTGCTGTTCTAGAGAGTTCTGATTCTACAAGTGGGTCCATGCAGGCTCCGTCGGGGGAAGAAGCGGCCTCTCTTCAGCAGGGCGCCAGGTCCGAAGGCGAGGCGGCGGACCTTGTTTCCGTCCCCGAGGATCTCTTCTGGAGGAACGCTCACAACTTGTGCTGGCTGGACGTCCTGCTGGTGGTTCTGGTCCACTGCCGCGGCCTGAGGAGGTGGAAAGTCCCGCAGGAGCCACAGCGGGCGGCCGTCTGGCGCCTGCTCGGCCGCTACGACGACGCCTGCGCCGCTCTCCGTGCTCGCCAGCAGACAGGAAGTGGTGAGTGTCGCTTTATTATTCAGTCAGGTTTTTGAGTGCCGTAACACAGGGGTCTTCAATGCTCTCCAGGCCTGATGGAGGCAGGGGTGTCCAAAGTTTTGTATTCCTAATAAAATCTGTTTAAAAGCAGTCAGAGTGCGAGCAAAAAGACAACAAATATATTTTTTTAATAATACACTTTGGGTCTGGTTTAGTGTTGTCCCCATACCAATATTTTGGTACCGGTACCAAAATGTATTTCGATACTGGACCACAAAAAATGTCATTATTGTCTTTATTGTCACAAAAAATCTTAGGGTATATGAAACATATGTTTATTATTAGAGATATTATCGGCCGATAAATGCTTTAAAATGTAATATCGGAAATTATCGGTATCTGTTTTTTTATTATCGGTATCGTTTTTTTAATTTTTTTTATTAAATCAACATAAAAAACACAAGATACACTTACAATTAGTGCACCAACCCAAAAAACCTCCCTCCCCCATTTACACTCATTCACACAAAAGGGTTGTTTCCTTCTGTTATTAATATTGTGGTTCCTACATTATATATCAATATATATCAATACAGTCTGCAAGGGATACAGTCCGTAAGCACACATGATTGTGCGTGCTGCTGGTCCACTAATAGTACTAACCTTTAACAGTTAATTTTACTAATTTTCATTAATCACTAGTTTCTATGTAACTGATTTTATATTGTTTTATTTTCTTTTTTATTCAAGAAAATGTTTTTAATTTATCTTATTTTATTTTATTAATTAAAAAAAAAAGGACCTTATCTTCACCATACCTGGTTGTCCAAATTACGCATAATAATGTGTTAATTCCACAACTGTATATATCAGTATCGGTATCGGTAATTAAAGAGTTGGACAATATCGGATATCGGCAAAAAGCCATTATCGGACATCCCTATTTATTATTGTAATTTAGTCCTTAAATTAGTGAACATACTAGTCAACTTGTCTTTTAGTAGTACCGTATTTTCCGCACTATAAGGCGCACCTAAAAACCTCCAATTTTCTCAAAAGCTGACAGTGCACCTTATAATCGCCTTATATATGGATCAATATTGAGCCGCGACAACGGGATGCATAACGTAACCCCAGTCTCTACTGTGGCGTCTATTCTATGCGCCTTATAATGCGGTGCGCCTTATAATGTGGTGCGCCTTATATATGAACAAAGTTTTAGAATAGGCCATTCATTGAAGGGTGCGCCTTATAATCAGGTGCGCCTCATAGTGCGGAAAATACGGTAAGTAAACAAACAAAGACTCCTAGTTAGTCTGCTGACGTATGTAGTAACATATTGTGTCATTTATCATTCTACTTTTAAAAAAAAAAAAGGAAAAAAGATTTATCATAGTAGTATCGACTAGATATGCTATTGTACATGGTATCATTACAGTGGATGTCAGGTGTAGATCCACCCATGGCATTTATTTACATTCAGGCGCGCTAGCTTTTGTTAACGGGGACGGCGGTGAGCTATTTTATCCTCCTACGGTGTGTAGTGAAGCATGTTTAGCTATTCCTCATCCTCCAGTGATAATGCTACTTGTAAGAAACGTACTTTATTTGTCGCCATGGAGGCGAGGATTAGTGATTTAGAAGTAGCTAAAACACTGCCGACTGGGGCAGGTCGTACCGGTACCAAAATATTGGTATCGTTACAACACTACACTTAATATATTTTTGATAGGTCATGAAAAAAATATCAATAATTATCAATATCGACACTTACATCGTGATAGTTTTTCTGCCATATTGTAGGTTAGAAAGTTTTGCCTTTGTTTTTCTTTTTTGACAAAATAAAAGTGTATCAAAATGTCCCCCGCCCTACTTCCATATCCTGTATAAATAATGTTGGAAACAAACTAGTTGTCATCGTTAGGGATGATACTCGAAACCGGTTTTCCCGGTTGTTCGATAAGAAAATAACCGAGTCCTCGGACTCGAATCCCTTTTTGAGAACCGGTACCCGTTATCGAGACCACTATAATAAAGAAAAGAGTTGGTTCTTTATTCGAATCCCTCAGAACGAATCCCGTCCCGACCAGAAATGCTCCGTGTGACATCACAATAAATCAGTCACGTAGCTCAGTCGTTAGGCGCAGATAGCGAAAGCAGGAAAACAATGGACGGGAAAAAGCGCTCCAAGGTGTAATAAAGTTCAAAACAAAAAGGTATAATCCAATGAATAACTTTACTGAGAGATTTGAGCAGGGTACAAACTCATGAAGAACACTTTTACGACCCACCGGAAACATAGCAACCAGGCTAGCAACGCACCTCCTTTACGGCAGCTGGCGCAACGTTCTTAAAGCAACCGCAGCACATACATATATATACAACACATCTCCCTTTTTTAACTTTTGTTTTTCACACTGTATATGTGTTGTCTGTCTAATTATAAATAATGCAGACGAGGCGTGTTGGCTGAGTTCTTGACGTTTACTTTCACGGGTGACGACATGCAACAACACTTTTCGGGGCTACCGCGCATGCTCGTCACTCTCGTTGCATGATGGGTAGTGTAGTTGTTATATTCCCAAGCTCATAACATCTTTCCCCCTATAAAGAAATAATGTTAACTCAATAAAGTGTATTTCTTTTTTTAGCTTTAACTTTTCATTTTTTAGCATTGTAACCACATTTGCAAACAACTTTTCTCTTCATAGAATTTTCTTTCTTTCTTTAAAGTGCAAAAATGTCAAAGCATCATAAACAGTTATGTCAAATAGCAGCAGAATTGCACTTTTTGGAGAGCTGTATTATTTCCAGTTTTGTGCCCAAGGGACTGATTTTATTCAACACTATATTATTATTTATACACCTATAGTGCTCACAGAGACAGGTTGTTTTTGTGTTACTGTATATATTTGTTTTTCTGAAAAATCCCACTTAATATACTTTGGGTAACAACAGTCAATGTTTATTTATTTTATTTTATTTTTTTAGGGGGTTAACAGTCAATATTTATTTATTTATTAGAGTAAATTGTTTTCTTATATAATAAAAGTGAGCTTTTGTTAAACCAAATATTGTGTTTTTTTCCATATACAACAACCTATCTGGACTCGATAAGAGAATCGATAAGGAATCGGTTCGATAAGAGAATTCGATAATGGGCTCGAACTCGATAATTTCTTATCAAACATCATCCCTAGTCATCGTGCAATACTAAGACACTCAAACAGTCCAGTATCGTGTTGCTAATCGCTAGCTAGCTTCAGTGCTAACATGAATACAAGGTTTTTTATTTGAAACCCTGGCGGTAGGGTGGCCGTGCGTGTGTGCGCACACACACACACACACACACACACACATATATATATAATATATATATATATATATATATATATCTATATATATATATATATATATATATATGAAATAGTCTTGTGATTTTTTCCCACACATACATATATATATATATATATATATATATATATATATATATATATATATACATGTATACACATATATATATATATATATATATATATATATATATATATATATATATATATATATATATATATATATATATATATATATATATATATATATACACATATATATATATATATACACATATATATACATATATATATATATACACATACATATATATATATATATATATATATATATATATATGTGTGTGTGTGTACACACATATACGTATACATACACACTAGGTGTGTGGGAAAAAATCGATTCCAATTCGAATCACGATTCTCATGTTGTCTGATTCAGAATCGATTCTCATTTTTAAAAAATAGATTTTTCTTCTTTTTTTAATGTATTTAAAAAAAAAAAAAAAATTTTAATTATTCAGTCAATCCAACGAAACAATACGGAGCAATACCATAACAATGCAATCCAATTCCAAAAGCAAACCCGACCCAGCAACACTCAGAAGTGCAATAAACAGAGCAATTGAGAGGAGACACAAACACGACACAGAACAAACCAAAAGTAGTGAAACAAAAATGAATATTATCAACAACAGTATCAATATTAGTTACAATTTCAACATAGCAGTGATTAAAAATCCCTCATTGACATTATCATTAGACATTTATAAAAATAAAAGAACAATAGTGTCACAGTGGCTTACCCTTGCATCGCATCTCATAAGCTTGACAACACACTGTGTCCAATATTTTCACAAAGATAAAATAAGTCATATTTTTGGTTCATTTAATAGTTCAAACAAATGTACATTATTGCAATCAGTTGATAAAACATTGTCCTTTACAATTATAAAAGCTTTTTACAAAAATCTACTACTCTGCTTGCATGTCAGCAGACTGGGGTAGATCCTGCTGAAATCTATGTATTGAATAAATAGAGAATCCTTTTGAATCGGGAAAAGATCGTTTTTGAATCGTGTTGAATTGAAAAAAAAATCTATTGTGAATCGAATCATGACCCCGAGAATCGATATTGAATCGAATCGTGGGACACCCAAAGATTCACAGCCCTAATACACACGTATACATATACATACACACATATACAAATACACACATACACACATTCATACACACACATATACACATTCTGTACACACATATACAGTACATATACATACACATACACATTCACACATATACATATAAATACACACATACATACACGTACACACATATACACGTGCACATACATATGTGACCTGTGCTGGCAAAATGAGTCACAATGAGGACATTTTAAAAACTGAGTTATTGTTATTTACACATTCTCCATCTAAAGACCTTCAAACTGATATATGGTTTGTTGGAATCGGACAGAAAATGACCGAGTTACATCCGATTGAAGTCGACCAAGTTTGAGGGAGAAAAACCAGCTTAAAGTTTACTGTTCCAGAACAGAATGTTCCAAAACAAAACTCCATAGCAACCATACCTTAAAAGTCCTTGTAGCAACACCAAAATTGGTACAATTAAAGTCAAATCCCATGTCTAAAGGAAAAATATATATTCAAATCTATTGAAAACGGTTATGTACAAAAATTTCAACACTGTTATGTCACAGTTTTTTTGTTCACTGGTCAGTTTGTCAGCTGTCCGTAATATTCCTGACCAGCAGCACTAAGAAGATTCGCCGACTGCAGTGAATTTAGCGCACTTGCAACCGCCTCTGTACCCTCTCCACCTTCTAAATCCATTACGGAATGTAAAACAGTCTAACTTATCCACAAAAATAATAATTAAATGTTCGAAAATCACCTTTTTTCACCAAATATTCCGCTCGAATTACTGTTGTTTTTCATCAGGGCGCTGCCATGATACCACAATGCACCGCGCGGGGTGATTCAACCAATGAGGGTACGCCTCACTAGGGATGATGTTTGAGCCTATTATCGGATCCCCTTATGGAACCGATTCCTTATCGATTCTCTTATCGAGTCCAGATAGGTTGTTGTATATGGAAAAAAACACACAATATTTGGTTTAACAAAAGCTCACTTTTATTATATAATAAAAAAATAAATCCTAATAAATAAATATTGACTGTTACCCACCTAAAAAATTAAATAAAATAAATAAATATTGACTGTTGTTACCCAAAGAATATTAAGTGGGATTTTTCAGAGAAACAAATATATACAGTAACACAAAAACAAGCTGTCTCTGTGATCACTATAGGTGTATAAATAATAATATAGTGTTAAATAAAATCAGTCCCTTGGGCACAAAACTGAAAATAATACAGCTCTCCAAAAAGTGCACTTCTGCTGCTATTTGACATAACAGTTTGTTATGCTGCTTTGACATTTTTGCACTTTATTTCTTTATTGAAAGAAAATTCTATGAAGAGAAAAGTTGTTTGCAAATGTGGTTACAATGCTAAAAAATGAAAAGTTAAAGCTAAAAAAAAGAAATACACTTTATTGAGTTAACATTATTTCTTTATGGGGGAAAGATGTTATGAGCTAGAGAATATAACAACTACACTACCCAGCATGCAACGGGAGTTACGAGCATGCGCGGTCACCCCGAAAAGTGTTGCATGTTGCCACGCTGTGAAAGTAAACGTCAAGAACTCAGCCAACACGCCTCGTCTGCATTATTTATAATTAGACAGACAACACATCTACAGTGTGATTTTGTTTTGTTTACAAGGAAATAAAAACAAAAGTTAAAAAAGGGAGATGTGTTGTATATATATATGTATGTGCTGCGGTTGCATTAAGAACGTTGCGACAGCTGCCGTAAAGGAGGTGCGTTGCTAGCCTGGTTGCTATGTTTCCGGTTGGTCGTAAAAGTGTTGGTCATGTGTTTTTACCCTGCTAAAATCTCTCAGTAAAGTTATTCGTTGGATTATACCTTTTGTTTCGAACTTTATTGCACCTTGGAGCGCTTTTTCCCGTCCATTGTTTTCCTGATTTCCCTATCTGCGCCTAATGACTGAGCTACATGACGTCATTTCTTGCGATGTCCCACGGAGCATTTCTGGTCGGGACGGGATTCCACTCTTTTTCTTTACTATAGTGGTCTCGATAACGGGTACCGGTTCTCAAAAAGGGATTGGAGTCCGAGGACTCGGTTCTTTTCTTATCAAACAACCGGGAAAACCGGTTTCGAGTATCATCCCTACGCCTCACAGCGACCAGTTAGCAACAAGCCGGATTTGTTTACGTCGGGACAGGTTTAAAAACTCGAATTATATTGGTTCAGAATGGCGTCATCGGGAATCCCATGCTCATTTTTAGAAAGTATGTAAACTTGGCGTCACAATGATACCAAATATGGTTAGGGGGATTCCCCCTAGGGCAGGGGTCGGCAACCTTTACCACTCAAAGAGCCATTTTGGCAGGTTTCACAAATTAAAGAAAATAATGGGAGCCACAAAAAAAAAAATTAAATTTAAAATGAAAAACACCGCATACAAAGCTTAAATGCTTTGTGCTATGTTAACCAGGGGTCTCAGACACACGCACTGGCACGCACTATAATGTGGAAATTTGATGTTAGTGCGGCCCGCGAGTTTTGAATGATTGGCGCTGGATAGCGTCATACTTGCCAACCCTCTCATTTTTCCCGGGAGACTACCGGATATCAGGGCGTGATGGCACTGCTTTTGGCGCCCTCTTCAGTCTGCCCAAACAGTGTACCTGCTCGACCACATGTACAATGCAGTTTCGGCTTGCTCACGTAAGTGACAGCAAGGCGTACTAGCTCAGCAGCCACACAGCTTACACTGACGGTACCAATACCCAGAATCCCATGCAACCCTAACTCTTCCGCGCAACCAACGCACGGAGAGGGGGGGGGGTTGATGTGTGGGGGGATTTGGTGGTAGCGGGGGTGTATAATGTAGACCGGAAGAGTTAGGGCTGCATGGGATTCTGGGTATTGGGTGTGTTGTGTTTATGTTGTGTTACGGGGGGATGTTCTCCAGAAATGTGTTTTTCATTCTTTTTTGGTGTGGGTTCACAGTGTGGCGCATATTTGTAACAATGTTAAAGTTGTTTGATACGGCTACCGTCAGTGTAAGCTGTGTGGCTGATGAGTAAGTATGCTTTGCTGTCTCCTATGTGTGCAAGTAAAAGCTACATACAACATGTGGCCGGACTGGCACACTGTTTGTAAATGCTATAGAGGACAATTATTGCAGTGCATTTAGGGCACTTCCTTTATATAGTAATTAGAGTGTAAATATGATTATATTTCCCCTGGGAGTTATCTATGAGAGGCACTGAGATCCACAAGTCTCCTGGGAAAATCGGGGGGTCGGCAAGTATGTAGCTGAGCCGCATCAGAGTGGTCAAAGAGCCGCATGCGGCTCCGGAGCCGCGGGTTGCCGACCCCTGCCCTAGGGGGATTCCCCCTTGTTGCCGCGAGTGAGCGTTGAAAACACTGGATTTTCTCAAGGAATTTTAACACAAAGGACGCATTTCTGAAGACATACCTCGTACAAAACCTTCAAATAAAGGTGATTTAAGATGTTTTCTTGCTATTTCGATGATTGGGATTGCTAGATTGTGGCTTTATGGACTCATTTTTGTGAAAATCTCAATTTCAACCAAGATACATTTTTGTCACTTATTTGCCTGTAGCTCAAAATTAGCCTGTGCGTATTCCGACTCATTTTGCCAGCACGGGTCACATATACACGTACATACACACACATATACACACACATATATGCAACCTAAAATGTCATGTCCCCTCTGCGGGCCCCTAGGAGTCGCAGGCCCCCTATTGAAGACCCCTGCCATACCCACACAAAGCTAACGGTCTGCTCACATGTTTGTTTAGATGGCAGCGCGATGGCGCCGCGTGACGCCCTACAACACGCCGACGAGCACCTGCGGCGCCTGAGAGCCTCCATTTTTGATTCCCTGCAGTCTAAGTTGCACTGCAGACTTGGTGAGGGAGTGGACTCTCATGGTGAGGTTCACGGTTCACTCCTGGCTTTTTTTTCTCCTTCTCGACACTTTCCTCTGCACGTCACTGGTGAAGATGGGGAGGGGAGGGCAGGAAGGGGCGTGTCTAATCCCCGGGTTTTATGTGTCCACCTCAGGTCAGATGGAGAGTCCCGTCTTCGCCCTGCCGCTGTTGCTGGCCAGCGACTCGTGGGCGGAGCCTCTTTTCCAGACCACCTTCCACTGGGAGTTGCAGTGTGCCCAATGCCAGACCGTCACAAGACAAAAGTCAGTCCACTTCAGGGGTTCTCGACATTTTTGGCCTCGGGGCCCGACTTTTCCACTACAAAGAGGCCCGGGGCCCACTCCAATATTAGTAGTCTTACTTATTTCAATCATAATCAATAATTATATCCAACCTCACAGTTGAAATCCTTGTCAAATGATATGAGAGCAGCTGTCTCCATTCTGCCGAATGTTGTGCCCTACAAAGTGTTTACACTGTAAGTATTGTGCTTATCAGCTGTTTGATTGTAGCGTGCGTCTTAGTTGTAGTTTTATTTACCAAATTTGGAGGTGTTGAAATCGCCATGTAAAATTGCTAATGCTAACAGTAGCCTGTCTATGGCAAATCTAATGTAAATTACCATGCAGATAGATTACTCTTTCAAAATGCGCTTACTCTTAATTTTAATCATACTCAGTAATTATATCTAACCTCAGTTTAAATCTTTGTCAAATGCTTTCTCCGTTAAGGTGAATGTCTTATGTTGTGCCCTACAAAGTTTTTACACTGTAAGTATCGTGCTTGTTACCCACCAGCTGTTTGATTGTAGCGTCAGTCTTAGTTGTAGTTTTCGTTACCAAATTTGGAGGTGTTGAAAGCGCCATGTAAATTTGCTAATGCTAACAGTAGCCTGTCTACGGCAAATCCAATGTAAATTAGCATCAAGATAGGGGATTTTGAAAGGGTAATCTTGCTTATTTTAATCATAATCAATAATTATATCTAACCTCAGTTTAAATCATTGTCAAATGCTTTCTCCCTGTCGAATGTCTTATGTTGGGCCCTACAAAGTGTTTTCACTGCAAGTGTTGTGCTTATTACACACCAGCTGTTTGATCGCAGCAAGCGTCGTAGTTGTATTGTTCGTTACCAAATTTGGAGGGGTTGAAATCGCCATGTAAAATTGCTAATGCTAATAGTAGCCTGTCAATGGCATATACAATGTAGATTAGCATCAAGATAGGGGATTTTGAAAGAGTAATCTTGCTTATTTTAATCATAATCAATAATTATATCTAACCTCACAGTTGAAATCCTTGTCAAATGCTTTCTTCCTGTCAAATGCCTTATGTTGTGCCCTACAAAGTGTTTACACTGTAAGTGTTGTGCTTATTACACACCACCTGTTTGATTGTAACATTCATGTTGGTTGTGGTTGTCATTACCAAATTTGAAGGAGTCGAAAGTGCCATGTAAACTTGCTAATGCTAATAGTAGCCTGTCTATGGCAAATCCAATTTAGATTAGCATCAAGCTAGCACATTTTGAAAGAATGGTGCATTACCTTACGTTCTGCCGTTTTTTTTACTTGCTTCGTTGGTGTTTAAAATTGCAACATTACTGAGGAGTTGGGCTCTCAGTGCTGCTTGACTGGTTGTTTACGTGAAACCGGTAGTACGGAATCCAGTCGGTGCGCATCAAAGTACCAAATTCGCTTCACCGCTTGAGTCATATTTTTTGCGCCGAATAAACTTGTATGACTTTAGCTCCAGACTTCTTCTATTTGTTTGAGATGTCATGACTGCCCCAAGTGGTGGGAAGGTGTGTTACAACTGTGTTTGAGATAGTCATGACTGCCCCTAGTGGGGGGAAGGTGTGTTACAACTGTGTTTGAGATGGTCATGACTGCCCCAAGTGGTCGGAAGGTGTGTTACAACTGTGTTTGAGATGGTCATGACTGCCCCAAGTGGTCGGAAGGTGTGTTACAACTGTGTTTGAGATGGTCATGACTGCCCCAAGTGGTGGGAAGGTGTGTTACAACTGTTTGAGATGGTCATGACTGCCCCAAGTGGTGGGAAGGTGTGTTACAACTGTGTTTGAGATAGTCATGACTGCCCCTAGTGGTGGGAAGGTGTGTTACAACTGTTTGAGATGGTCATGACTGCCCCAAGTGGTCGGAAGGTGTGTTACAACTGTTTGAGATGGTCATGACTGCCCCAAGTGGTCGGAAGGTGTGTTACAACTGTGTTTGAGATGGTCATGACTGCCCCAAGTGGTCGGAAGGTGTGTTACAACTGTGTTTGAGATGGTCATGACTGCCCCAAGTGGTCGGAAGGTGTGTTACAACTGTGTTTGAGATGGTCATGACTGCCCCAAGTGGTCGGAAGGTGTGTTACAACTGTGTTTGAGATGGTCATGACTGCCCCAAGTGGTCGGAAGGTGTGTTACAACTGTGTTTGAGATGGTCATGACTGCCCCTAGTGGTGGGAAGGTGTGTTACAACTGTGTTTGAGATGGTCATGACTGCCCCAAGTGGTCGGAAGGTGTGTTACAACTGTGTTTGAGATGGCCATGACTGCCCCAAGTGGTGGGAAGGTGTGTTACAACTGAGTACGAAACTTGATGGTTAGTCCTCAGGACATGTCATCTGATTTGCATAATTGGCCATAACACATGTGCATGTCATTGTGATGGACAGTCAATTGAAAGCATTTCCACCTTCCCAGAGTCACTAAGACGCTCGCCACCTTCACCAACATCCTGCCCGACTGGCACCCGCTCCACGCCAGGCACTTGGCGCCGTGCAACGTGTGCCAGGCCAAGAACCAGAGGCGGAGCATGAGGCTGGAGAGGTGAGTGACAGCTGTCAGGTCCCCAGGTGACGTCCCCCGCCTGAGCCGCTCTTCCTCCCCCTCCCCTCCCCTCCCACAGTTTGTCTGCGGTGTTGGCGCTGCACTTTGTGGAGGGTCTGGCCCACGGTGATGTCACCCAACTGGCCTTCACCTTCAAGGGGCGGAGCCACGCGGTCACGGCGGTGGTGCAGTACGACCAGCACGCCAAGCACTTTGTCACGTGGACGCGCAGGCCTGACGGTAGGTGGCGCTCTTCTTGCCTTTTTTGGATTATTCAATGCATCAGAAGTGTCCAAAGTGGCCCCGGGGGGCCTTTGAAGCCCGTAGCTAAGTTTTTTATGGCACAATCGTTGGCATTCTATTGTTAGTTTTTTATATTAGCATGCTAGCTTTATTTTATTTTATTTTTTTGCTCATTTTGCAGGTATAAACCTCCAGAGTCTTAATATTTTAGATAGCATGCTAGCTTTTTTTTATTTTTTTTTAGCCAATTTCATACACCTCAGCCTTTTTTTTGGCATTAGCATGCTACGGTTAGTATGCTAGCTTATTTTTTAGCCAATTTCATACACCTCAGTCATAATTTGGTACTTGACGCATGTTACTGTTGGCATTTTAGCATGCTAACGTTAGTATGCTATTTTTATTTTTAGCTCATTTTGCAGGTATAACCTTCAGCGTCAAATATTTTAAAAAGCATGATACCCATTAGCATGCTACGGTTAGTATGCTAGCTTATTTTTTAGCCAATTTCGTACACCTCAGTCATAATTTGGTACTTGACGCATGTTACTGTTGGCATTTTAGCATGCTAACGTTAGTATGCTATTTTTATTTTTAGCTCATTTTGCAGGTATAAAACTTCAGCGTCGAATATTTTAGATAGCATTATACCTGTTAGCATGCCGGCTTATTTTTTTTAGCCAATTTCATACACCTCAGTCTTTTTTTTTGGTACTTGATGCATGTTACACTTGGCATTTTAGCATTCTAACATTAGTATGCTAGTTTGTTTTTGACTAATTTTGCAGGTATAAACCTCCGCGTCGAATATTTTAAAAAGCATGATACTCATTAGCATGCTATGGTTAGTATGTTGGGTTTTTTTGTAGCTAATTGCATACACCTCAGTCATATTTTGGTACTTGACGCATGTTACTGTTGGCATTTTAGCATGCTAACGTTAGTATGCTAGTTTTTTTTTTTAGCTCATTTTGCAGGTATACACCTTCAGCGTCGAATATTTTAGATAGCATGATACCCGTTAGCATGCTAGCTTTTTTTTTTTTTAGCCAATTTCATACACCTCAGTTATATTTTGGTACTTAATGCATGTTACAGTTGGCATTTTAGCATGCTAACTTTAGTATGCTGGTTTTTTAGGTACACACCTCATATTTTGGTACTTGCCACATGTTAGAGTTAGCATGTTAGTGCGCTACTTGAAGAATAGTACCTGTCAGCATGTTAACATTAGAATGCTAGCTTTTTTTAAAGCTATTTTTGTAGGTTTACACCAAATTAGCTATAAAAAAAAAAAAAAAATTTCCTCAGTGTGAAATATTTTGTTACTTATCTAATACCTTTTAGCATGCTAACAACGTATGCTAGCTTTTTTTTTAAGCTATTTTTGTAGGTTTACACCAGTCAAATTAGCTTGAAAAAAAAAAAATCCTCAGTGTGAAATATTTTGTTACTTAACTAATGATACCTTTTAGCATGCTAACTTTTTTAAAGCTATTTTTGTAGGTTTACACCAGTCAAATTAGCCAAAACAATTTTTTTTCCCCTCATTGTGAAATATTTTGTTACTTAACTAATGATACCTTTTAGCACGCTAACAACGTATGCTAACTTTTTAAAAGCTGTTTTTGTAGGTTTACACCAGTCAAATTAGCTAAAAAATATATATTTGTTTTCTTCAGTATGAAATATTTTGTTACTTAACTAATGATACCTTTTAGCATGCTAACAACGTATGCTAGCTTTTTTTAAAGCTATTTTTGTAGGTTTACACCAGTCAAATTAGCTAAAAAAAAAATTAAAAAAATTCCTCCGCTTGAAATATTGTGTTACTTAACTAATGATACCTTTTAGCATGCTAACAACGTATGCTAACTTTTTTAAAGCTTTTTTTTGTAGGTTTACACCAGTCAAATTATCTAAAAAAAAAAAAAAAAATTCCTCCGCTTGAAATATTTTGTTAACTAATGATACCTTTTAGCATGCTAACAAGTATGCTAGCTTTTTTTTAAAGCTATTTTTGTAGGTTTACACCAGTCAAATTAGCTTTAAATTATTATTTTTTTCCTCAGCGTGAAATATTTTGTTACTTAGCATGCTAAAAGGTACCATTAGTTAACGTATGCTAGCTTTTTTTTTTTTTTTTTTTTTTAATTTTTCAAATTTTTTTTTAGAAATTTTGTAGGTACACACCAAGTCATGTTTTGGTACTTGATGCATGTTAATGTTACAATGAGCATTTGAGCATGCTAACATTAGCATTGTAACTTTTTAAAGCTAGTCTATCAGGTACATACCTCATATTTTGGTATTTCACTAAAGCTAACTGGTTGGTGTTAATGTTAGCACGCTAACATTAGTTTTTCCAGCTCATTTTGTAGGGTTACACCTCCGTCCTATTTTGGTGCTAATGTCAGCCGGCTAGCATTTCCAACAAGTTTTATCAGAGAAATATATTTTGGTACTTGACGCACGTTAGTTAGCATTTTAGCGTTTAACTAATTTAGCAAGTGTATGTTTTGGTATGTCACTGCTAACTGTAAGCACGCTATTGTTAGCATAGCATTGTCAGCATGCTACCGTTTCTTTGTAGCTTATTTTGCTTATGTTTTTTGTTACTTGAGACGCTATCAGGCCAAAGAAATTGTATTTTCAGTTGTCAGTTTGGACACCCCCGGTATACAGGGTTCGAGACTTGTTTCCATGGCAACTGTGTGGCTAGGATAAGTTGCGACGCACTCAAACAGGGCCGCTTCTTTCAGGGTCCTGGCTGGAGTCGGACGACCTGAAGCATCCGCACTGCGGCGTCCACCCGACACTCCGTGTTCCCGCTCAGGAGATCCACATGGTCTTCTGGGAGGCGGCGGCGGACCACCCGGAGCCCGCCGCGTGTTCCCCGTCCAGCACGTCGCTGCTGTCCCCGCCGCCCGACGAGGTGTTGGACGTGGTGGACCTTTCCATGGACTCCACCACGCTGCTGGACACCTTTGAGGGTCTGTTGGAGGATGAGATCACGCTCACGCTGACGGAGGTCAACGAGGATCCAGAGACCGACCTTCCAGCTGTGGACCCGGCGCCAGATAGCTCCGCCCTCCTATCGGAGGAAGCGGCGCCTCAGACCGCGGCCGCCGCTCAACCTTCTCCCGAGAAAGCGCCGAAAAGAAGCCGGAGACTCTACAAACAGGAAGTTCCCGTTTCCCCGCCCTCACAGGAAGTAAACGCTGCCCCTGCACCAGAGCAGAGGGCGTCGCCTGTCTCGTCCAGCGACAGCAGGCCGCCATCTTGGCAGCAGGATTCTCGCTCGTCGCTGCTGTCCCCGCCGCCCGACGATGTTTCGGACGTGGTGGACCTGGCCTTGGGCTCCACCACGCTGCTGGACACCTTTGAGGGTCTGTTGGAGGATGAGATCACGCTCACGCTGACTGAGGTCAACGAGGAGCCGGAGACCGATCTTCCAGCTGTGGACCCGGCGCCAGATAGCTCCGCCCTCCTATCGGAGGAAGCGGCGCCTCAGACCGCGGCCGCCGCTCAACCTTCTCCCGAGAAAGCGCCGAAAAGAAGCCGGAGACTCTACAAACAGGAAGTTCCCGTTTCCCCGCCCTCACAGGAAGTAAACGCCGCCCCTGCACCAGAGCAGAGGGCGTCGCCTGTCTCGTCCAGCGACAGCAGGCCGCCATCTTGGCAGCAGGATCCTCGCTCGTCGCTGCTGTCCCCGCCGCCCGACGATGTGGTGGAGCTGGCCTTGGGCTCCACCACGCTGCTGGACACCTTTGAGGGTCTATTGGAGGATGAGATCACGCTCACGCTGACGGAGGTCGAGCCGGAGACCGATCTTCCAGCTGCGGACCCGGCGCCAGATAGCTCCGCCCTCTTATCGGAGGAAGCGGCGCCTCAGAGCGCGGCCGATACCGCTCAACCTTCTCCCGAGAAAGCGCCGAAAAGAAGCCGGAGACTCTTCAAACAGGAAGTTCCTGTTTCCCCGCCGGCGGCGTTTACTTCAAACGCCGCCCCTGCACCGGAGCAGAGGGCGTCGCCTGTCTCGTCCAGCGACAGCAGGCCGCCATCTTGGCAGCAGGATCCTCGCTGCTCCTACCTGCTCAGCAAACACTTCAACCCGACCACTCGCCTCCAACATGGACCTCAGGCTCCGCCCCTCGTCCAGAAAGCGCCGCTGTGCACCCAAGACAGCGGCGACCTCCTGTTGAAGGCCGCCGAGAGGTTCTGTGCGTTCGGCCAGCGCGCTCAAGCTCCGCCCCTCCCGCCTGCGCCGAGCCTTCACGAAGACCAGCGGAAGTTTCCCGTGGACACGGCGACGCTGCGCTACCAACTCTGCAAGAAGCTGAAGGCC